>NW_016107372.1:866318-869463 GCF_001604975.1 Cebus imitator
CTATGAGGTCAGATTATTATTATTTTTTTTTTGAGAGAGAATCTTGCTTGTCACCCAGGCTGGAATGCAGTGTTGTGATCTCAGCTCATTGCAACCCCTGCCTCCCAGATTTAAGAAATTCTTATGGCTCGGCCTCTCAAGTAGCTGGGAATACAGGCGTGCACAAAAATTAGGCCTGGCTAATTTTTGTATTTCTGGTAGAGACAGGGTTTTGCCATGTTGGCCAGGCTGGTCTTGAACTCCTGGCCTCAAGTGATTTACCCACCTCAGCTTCCCAAGGTGTTAGAATTACAGGCATGAGCCACCGTGCCCAACTTTAAGTATACATTTTCTTTATATACTTAAAGCAAAATAATGTTTGAGCAGTCTGAATAGAAACATAGATATGAGAATCCAGCTGTTTTCTATTAAGCTAGACACTGAGATTTTCAAAACTTAAAACAATGCTACACTTCTCACTAAATTTTTTGTTTTGGACAATATGGTTATTTTTCATAAAAACCACATTATTTATAACTTGTAATGAGCTTATTACTTTTAAATGTATTAAGAAATATTTTTAAATTTTTCAGTTTTAATTTCTAATAAGGTTGCATCAATAGATAAAGTATCTATACTTCCATGAATCTCTTTTGGGTCCTCAATAATAAAATAGATCTTGAGACCCAAAAGCTTAAGAAATGTGCTCTCTCATCACATCAGTACATTCTATTGCTTTTGTGGCACTTGCTGCCACCTGAAATTTTTACTCAGTTATGTTTACTTATTTACTGTCCAGCTTAATTAGAACAGAAGCTTAGAAAGAACAGCAACTTTGTCCATCTTACTATTATATCCCCAGCGCCTAAAATCTGAGCATTTAGTAGGTGTTCAGTATGATTCTGATGAATAGGATGAATGTAATGAGTACATGACATATTTAGCCACAGACAAAAGATGAACCATTTTAAATTTGTTTTTTTTTTTGAGTCTTGCTCTGTCACCCAGGCTGGAGTGCAGTGGCACAATCTTGGCTCACTGCAACCTCTGCCTCCCAGGTTCAAGCGTTGCTCCTGCCTCAGACTCCTGAGTAGCTAGGATTACAGGCGTGAGCCACCACACCCGGCTAATTTTTATATTTTTAGTAGAGATAGTTTCAACCATGTTAGTCAAGCTGGTCTCCAACTCCTGACCTCATGATCCACCCATCTCAGCCTCCCAAAGTGTTGGGATTACAGGTGTGAGCCACCGTGCCCAGGTGAACCATTTTTAATTTATGGGACATACATTTATCCTTTTATCAATTTGCAGTTTTAGGATAAGGATAAAGGAATACCACTGAGGGAAGTTCCAGAAGGCAAGTATCAATCACCTCTGTGGGGTGATAAGACCCCTCTGTGGGGTCTGCTCTCTCCCGACTGCCTCTAGAGCCCAGTCATGGATAACACCTCTGCTTTTTACCGGCTGTAGCCATCTCCACCTCGTGGAAGCCCCGTAGGCTATCAGGACTTCTGCATGTTTCCTAAAGTTGAAGATGTCCAGCAGTGAGAGGGAGGCCAACTTAAGTGCTATTACCCTCTGAATTAGTAGACGTTAATGTGGTTCAGTCAAACTTCTTGAGGTCACTTTGTTTCTAGTTTCTGGGGCTAAACTTTTCATATTTTTATATCCCATTGACCAATAAAATGAGAAATGTACTTGAATCCCGTGTTTACAGTACCACTTACCTTACCCAAGGAAATTCTCTTAGAATGTATATTCTCTTATTAAAATTGTTTCAATTAATCTATTTTCCCACTCCAAAGGGCATTAGAAACATTGAAAAGAATGAGAAAACGAAAGGAAGCTGGGTTAAGCTTAACATCAGTTAGCAGCACATACCAAAAGATTACAACAAGCAATAAAAGAAAATATAGACAGAGCAGAAATGATAGCCCATAGGCACCGAAGCTAGGACCATTTAGAGTAGGATTAGTTATATACTCCTCAAACTCACCTGAAAGCATCCATACTGCACTGCAATATAATAATATTTATAACAGAAATCCTGGCTGGGTACGCTGGCTCATGCCTCTAATCCCAACAGTTTGGGAGACCAAGGAGGGTGGATCACAACGTCGAGTTCAAGATCAGCCTGGCCAAGATGCGGAAACCCCATCTCTACTAAAAATATAAAAATAAGCTGGGCGTGGTGGCAGGCACCTGTAATCTCAGCTACTCAGGAGGCTGAGGCAGAGAACTGCTTGAACCTGGGAGGGGGAAGTTGCAGTGAGTTGACAGCACGCCACTGCACTCCAGTCAGGGCGACAGAACCAGACTCCATCTCAAAAATAAAAATAAAAATAGAAATCCCAAATCAAATGATTATGATATTCTATCTAAGAAGTAACAACAGATACAGATGATACAACAACTATGCTGCTTAGTTACCCTGAACTGAGGTACCACCTTAGTTCCAGTACCGTCGTACTCCAGCCTGGTATTATTATTATCATTACTTATTGCATTTTAGGTTTTGGGGTGCATGTGAAGAACATTTAAGATTGCCGCATAGGTATACACATGGCAGTGTGGTTTGCCGCCTTCCTCCCCATCACATATATCTGGCATTTCTCCCCATATTATCCCTCCCCAACTCCCCACCCCCTGCTGTCCCTCCTTTATTTCCCCCCCATAGATCCCAGTGTGTGATGCTCCCCTCCCTGTGTCCATGTGTTCTCACTGTTCAACACCCATCTATGAGTGAGAACATGCAGTGTTTGATTTTCTGTTCTTGTGTCAGTTTGCTGAGAATGATGGTTTCCAGGTTCATCCATGTCCCTACAAAGGACAGGAACTCATTGTTTTTTATAGCTGTATAGTATTCCATGGTGTATATATGCCACATTTTCCCTGTCTAGTCTATCATCGATGGGCATTTGGGTTGGTTCCAAGTCTTTGCTATTGTGAACAGTACTGCAATGAACATTCGTGTGCATGTGACCTTACAGTAGAACGATTTATAATCCTTTGGATATATACCCAGTAACGGGATTGCTGGGTCAAATGGGATTTCTATTTCTAGGTCCTTGAGGAATCACCACACTGTCTTCCACAATGGTTGAACTAATTTACACTCCCACCAACAGTGTAAAAGTATTCCTATTTCTCCACATATCCTCATATA
>NW_016107372.1:870448-926710 GCF_001604975.1 Cebus imitator
CTTAATGTTAGCATATCAATTCAGAGTCAGGAATGATGATGATGATGCCAAAGAACCACAGACTGTGACATTGCTGGCTGATACAGCAACATCTTTGCCTCTGACAGTTCAATGTACACAAATTTCATTTAATGCACAAATTTAAAATATTGTATAAAATTACCTTCAGTCTATATATATACATATATATAAAACATAAATGAATTTCACATTTGGACATGAGTCCCAACCCCAAGATATCTCATTAGGTACATGTGAATATTCCAAAATTTAAAAAAAAAAAAAATCCAAACTCTGAAACACTTCATATTCCAAACATTTTGGGTAATGATTCTAAACCTCTACAATTTACTTAGAGAAACGAAGACCAGAGCATGAAGGTCCTATGTGTTACAAGAAGAGGCTACACTGAAGATGTAAAGCAGAGATGATGTTTAAAAAGTACAGTAAGAAGGCTACTGCTAAAATTACAAAAACGAAAAATCACAAAGACTATGACCAACTTCTTCAAGAAAGAATGGAAATCAGGCCGGGCGTGGTGGTTCACACCTGTAATCCAAGCACTGCGGAGGCCAAGGTGGGCAGATCACCTGAGGTCGGGAGTTCATGACCAGCCTGACCAACATGGTGAAACCCCATCTTTATTAAAAAAACAAAACAAAAAAAAGAGAATGGAAATCAGAACTGATTCATAAACAATTTAAGGAGTTGAACAAGATTTAGTGGAAAATGATGTTTTGGGGAAGAGAGGGCAAGACACAGTGGGATGAATATCAGGTTTTGGACTGTGGTGACTGGGTAGATGGAGATACTTGGCATGGATACAGAGAACACAGGAAGAAAACCAGGAGGGGTGTCCTGTCTGGAAGATTGTGGGGGAAGCACTGATTTCAAGAATCAGGTAACTGTGACACTTGCATCTCTCAAGCTGCCTGCCTGGCCTTCTTTCAAGTGTACTTTACTTCCTTTTGTTCTTGCTCTAAAACTTTTTAATAAACTTTCAGTCTTGCTCTCAGCCAACCAACCAACCAAGCAGATAACTGGTAACTGTAATCCTAGCACTTTGGGAGGCTGAGGCAGGAAGATCGCTTGAGGTTAGGTATTTGAGACCAGCCTGGGTAACAAAACACAACCTTGTCTCTACAAAAATAATTAATAATAAATAAGAATCAGGTAAAACACTTTAAGAATGAAATAAACTCAATTTAAATAAACTCAAAAACCTGAGAAAAGTTAGAAATCTATTTGTTAGATGAAAGTACAGAAGAAAAAACGTGTTGCGACAGCAGCATATGTTGCTTTTTTAGATGTTATTTTTAAAACCCAAAATAAACCCAAATTGGGACTTACGATTTCTCAAATAAATTGTCTTACACTTGCTAATTAAGAGGTTTCAAATATAAATAAAGCCAAATCCATACCTTTTCTGCTTTTTTGTCAGAAATGTCTTGCTTTTCCAGAACGGCCATGCTCTCCTTCAGATTCTTTACAATGTCTGCTGGAGATTTGTGAGACTTCCCGAACGGGAACGGCATGACGGCAGGGGCAGGGGCCTCCGCTGCACTCCGCCTGTGCTACCTGGAACACAGCACAAGGCTCATGTGAGCAAACATTGGAATCAATAGAAGACAGACTTTGTAAATCCTCATCTGGGAAGAAAACCTATGTTTGGGAAAGTCATTGTACATAACTTTCAAAATAAGTAGGAATGGGGAAATCCACGAACATATGCAAGAAATGATAATACAGATCCTTAGAATTACAGAACACTGTATTTTTCAAAACATTTTATTTTTCTTTTCATACAAATCAACTGCTCTCCTAACCACCCAAATGAAGACAAACATGCTGACTGCTACTGCTGAGGTAGGGAGCAGCGGCGGCTCCCACTCACAGGGCAACCGCTACTGCCAGGCCTGATGCTGAGTACTAGAATTCATCATCTCATGGAACCCTTTCTAGCAATCTCCTGCTCCTCTTTACCGATGAAGTCTAGAAAGGTTGAGAGTTAGGCTCAAGGTAATAAGTGGTCAAACAAGCTTAGGACTGTGTTGATCACCACATTTTACCTCGAATTGACAGGTATGTATTATACAGCTGAGGCAACTGGGGCAAAAAGTTAGGTAAGGTGTTTTGCCAAACACCACTCGCAACAGCCTACCATCTAGGTCTCTCCAGATGCTCTTTTCCTGGTGTTCACATTGCTCCTCCTAAGCACCCCAGTGGGGTGCCCTGAATACGGCAAGTACTTCCTCAGCACACCCATTCTCTTATTCAGGCAGTCACAGGGTCTCAGAGCTGGAGAAAAGCCTGGATGGTGGCAAAAACCTCTCGCTAGATTCTTTAACTTCCTGTGTGACAGTTGTCAACATGTACTCTCTTTGCCTGGATTTGACCATCTCCTATGAAAGAACTCACTGGATAAAACTCTGGATGATGAACTTCTGGAAGTTCTTAATTTTTTGTGGGCAGTAGAAAACAACATTTCAACCACATAAACCACAGTATTACATCATCTAAAAGGAGGACATGCAACTATTCCAAAAAGGCACTATGAAGAAACAAAGTTGACAAGACAAACAATGGAAGTGACTTGGGAACATGTTGGAAGTTACCATTTTTCAGTAAAAAAAAACTAGGAGACGTTAAACTCACAGGCACTACACAGTCTCATATCAGACACCAAAAGATGATACTTTTCAGAAAAACCTTACGGATCACTTAGATCATTGGCTTTCAGACTGTCAGTTTCAACACGCTTTATTTAACTGCCGAGGTGCTCCCCACAAACACCCAAGCAAGAAGAGGTGGCTCTCAGACACCAACCCTACTTTGTTTTCCTTCTATATAAACTCAAAAATACCTCCATTGCATAGTATCATAACACTGATTTTGAGCTTTGCTTAAGATTTCATTTGATGAAAAAACTTGAGTGTTCTTTCTCCTTAGTTTGAAATAGTGACTTACATATTTGTTTATAAACAATAAATGTTTAAAACATGCAAATGAATGCAATATTAAGCCTACAACTAAATCATAAACAAGTATGTTATTTCTCAACATGTTCTGAAGTGAACTGTTCTGACCAATCTCTAACCCCAAATATTGCCTACCTCACCTTGTCACCTTGTAAATCCTTTTTTGATAAAATTAAAACTACATTTTAATTAACCAAAGAAAAACAATCTAATGCATGTCCTTTGTCTTAGGTTCTTAAATAGCCAAGGATTTTTGGTTTTGTTTTGGAGACAGAGTCTCGCTGTGTCATCTAGGCTGGAGTGCAGTAGTGTGATCTTGGCTCACTATAACCTCCACCTCCCAGGTTCAAGCGATTCTCATGTCTCAGCGTTAGCCTCCCAACTAGCTGAGACTATAGGTGTGAGCCACCACACCCAGCTAATTTTTGTATTTTTAGTAGAGATAGGTTTTTACCATGCTAGCTAGGCTGGTCTCAATTCTTGGCCTCAAGGGATCCACCCACCTCAGTCTCTCAAAGTGCTGGGATTACAGGTGTGAGACACCATGCCCAGCCATAAAATCCAAGGATGTTTAAGTCCACTTCTAAATAACTTTTCTATGCCTAGAAGTCTGAACTGACATTAGGGGAGTCACTCTCAACTAGCTGTCATATGATCGCTCTACAAGCTAGACGGGACACAAAGCCTGGATCATTCTTTTCCATTACTTTGTCCTTTGGGCAGGGGGGCATGCAGGTTGCTTCTCCAAAAACAGTGGATCACACTCACAGTATGTCCTCTGAAAATATTATCTTTCCTATCTGTAACTTTGCAAATAATAGCAGTGATGTGGAGGGTGGGAATGTTTAGTGGTATTTTGCAGGAAGTGTTATGGTGCTATGCAACAGAGATATTTTCAGCTCTGGCTCAATGGTGAAAGGGATGTGACTTTCCAGGGTAACAGAGGTTTTAAAAGTCCTATCATACACCGAACGCTGGTTATAGCAGAAAGAGTATAGCCACCAAAGAGAACACATATATAAAATGCTTCTGCGTGGGCAAGGGGAGCCATGACATAATCATTTCTGTTAATATACCAGGCAGCTAAGATTTTACAGAACATATGAACTAGTAAGAACGTATTCGGAAGAAATATAAGCCAGGTGATGTGGCTCACATCTGTAATCTCAGCATTTTGGGAGTCTGAGATTGGGGGATTGCTTGGGGTCAGGAGTTTGAGACCAGCCTCAGCAACACAGTGAGACCCTGTCTCTACAAAAAATTTAAAAATTAACTGGACATGGTGGTACATGCCTGTGGTCCCAGCTAGCTACTCGGGAGGCTGGCTGGAGAATCACTTGAGCCCAAGAGGTAGTGACTGTGCCACCGCACTCCAGTCTGAGTGACAGAGTGAGACCCTGCCTTAAAAAATTTAAATAAGAAGGAAAAGAAACACAGTAACAACTACCCAAAACAAGAAGTGACATTCCTCCGCAGAATCCAATCATACTAGTAAAGTTAATAAATCATTTTTCATGATTTAGTTTTAAAAATACAGTTAAAGGTTGGGCGCGGTGGCTCATGCCTGTAATCTCAGCATTTTGGGAGGCCAAGGTGGGAGAACTCCAGCACTTTGGGAGGCCGAGGTGGGAGGATCACAAGGTCAGGAGTTTGAGGCCAGCCTGACCAACATGGTGAAACCCTGTCTCTACTAAAAATGCAAAAATTAGCCGGGCATGGTGGAGTGTGCTCCCATGGTGCTTACATGGTGGCGTGTAATCCCAGCTACTCAGGAGGCTGAGGCAGGAGAATCGCTTGAACCCAGGAGGCAGAGGTTACAGTGAGCTGAGAACCCACCACTGCACTCTAGCCTAGGTGACAGAGTGANAAAAAAAAAAAAAAAAAAAGTACAGAACAACATTGTGGTATTTTTCTATTAGTTTTTTCTTTTAAATCCTACATATGCACAGAAGAATATCTAAGACATTATTCAGGCCAGGAATGGTGGCTCACACCCGTAATCTAAGCACTTTGGGAGGCTGAGGCAGGTGGATCACTGGAGGTCAGGAGTTCAAGACCAGCCTGTCCAACATAGTGAAATCCCCTCTCCACTAAAAATACAAAAATTATCCAGGTTTGGTGGCGCCGGCCTATAATCCCAGCTACTCAGGAGGCTGAGGCAGGAGTATCACTTGAACTCAGAAGGCAGTGAGCTGAGAACCCACCACTGCACTCTAGCCTGGGTGACAGAGTGAGACTCTGTCTCAAAAAAAAAAAAAAAAAAAAAAAAATCCTCTTTATTTTTAAAGTATGAGTATAATTAATTCTCAACAATCATTTATGTCCTCAGGCTCATCAACTCAATACAGTTACCCAAGATTTTGGTAGGCATAAACAAGGAAATAACACTCCCCAAAACTTCTGCATGAAAAAATTTGTTTCTTATGTTCAGGTTTGCTAAGTATTAAGCTTAAATGTCTTACCCAGCCATGTAGCTGCCTGATGTGGTTTCAGTCAATGATTGACTGCATTATACGACAGTGATCCCATAAGATTATAACGGAGCTGAAAAATTCCTATCACTTAGTGCTCTGTGTTACAAATACCTACAGTATTCAACACAGTAACATGCTGTAGAGGTTTACAGCCTAGACAAGCTATATCACATAGATTACTATGTAGTTGGTTATACTATCTAGGTTTGTGTAAGTACTGTACACTCTATGATGTTTGTACAACAACAAAATTGCCTGGTGCATTTCTCAGAATGTATTCCAGTTGTTAAGCAACACAGGAGTTAATTCCTTCACAGGATAATACGTGACCTTCAGACAATGCTCAAATGATACCAAAGACACCTTTAAGAGTGAACTCTTCAGCTGGTACTGATTTCTCCCAAGGAGGGAACACTGCCTTCCAAAGGGCCTGGTCCACCATCAAGCCATTCAGAATACTCTGTGACCTTGAAGGATGTGAAGCACATGGGCACGTATCTGAGTTTTGAAACTGACAATCCCTAGAGTATGGAGATGCCCAATTTGGAAGTAGCAATGGTTCTAGAAGGGTTACAGTGGTATAAAGATATATTTCACCATAACAATCCACCTGCCTTTCTCATCTCCCCTTATCATCAGCAGTATTTCCTTTTACACATATTTAGAAGAATTTAAGGGAATAACAATCCACTGGTTAAGTTCTTCAATAACTTTTCACTGCTCTTAGAATAAAATCCAAATTCCTTGACCCAAAACCCAAAAACAAATGCAATAAAAGCAAAGATAAACACCTGGAGCTTAATTAAACTGAAGAGCTTTTGTATGGCAAAAGGAAACAGTCAGCAGAGTAAACAAACAACCCACAGAGTAGAAGAAAATCTTCACAATCTATACATCTGACAAAGGACTAATAATCCAGAATCTACGACAAGCTCACACAAATCAGTATGGAAAAAACAAACGATCCCATCCAAAAGTGGGCTAAGGACATGAATAGACAATTCTCAAAAGAAGATATACAAATGGCCAACGAACATAAGAAAAAATGCTCAGCATCACTAATAATCAGGGAAATGCACACCAAAACCACAATGCGATACCACCTTCTTGCTACAAGAATGGCCATAATCAAAAAATAGATATTGGCATGGATGTGGTGATCAGGGAACACTTCTATACTGCTGGTGGGAATGTAAACTAGTATAGCCACTATGGAAAACAGTGTGGAGATTCCTTAAAGAACTAAAAGTAGAACTACCATTTGATCCAGCAATCCCACTACTGGGTATCTACCCAGAGGAAAATCGTGGAACCAATCCAAATGCCCATCAATCAACAAGTGAATAAAGAAACTGTGGTGTGTAGGGTAGGGGTCAGGGGGTGGGTGGGGGGTGTGTGTGTGATGGAATACTACTCAGCCATAAAAAGGAATGAATTAACAGCATTTGCAGCAACCTGGATGAGACTGGAGACTATTATTCTAAGTGAGGTAACTCAGAAATGGAAAACCAAACATCATATGTTCTCACTGATATGTTGGAACTAAGCTTTAAGGACGCAAAGGCATAAGAATGGTAAAACAGATTTTGGGGAGTTGGGGAGAACTGGGGGAAGGGGGTGAGGGATAGAAGAGTACAAACAGGCCAGGCACAGTGGCTTACGCCTGTAATCCCAACACTTTGGCATGCCAAGGCAGGTGGTTCACCTGAGGTCAGGAGTTTTGAGACCAGCCTGGCCATCATGGGGAAACCTTGTCTCTACTAAAATACAAAAATTAGCTGGGCATGGTGACGCGTGCCTGTAATCCCAGCTACCAGGGGGCTGAGGCAGGAGGATGGCTTGAACCTGGGAGGTGGAGGTTTTAGTGAGCTGAGATTATGCCACTGCACTCCAGCCTGGGCAACAGAGCGAGACTGTCTCAAGTAAAAAAAAAAAAACTACAAATATGGTGCAGTCTAACCTGCCAAAACCTCACAAGTCACCACTAAAGAACTTGTCACCAAATACCACCTGTACCCCGAAAACCTATGGGGAAAAAAAATTAAAAATAAATAAATAAAATCCGAATTCCTTACCATGGCCCTCTAGGTTTTACCTATCCTGAACTCACAGCCCAGCCTCTGGCCTTCATCCTAGAGGTTCAGACACCCTGGTGTCCTTTCTGCTCCCCAAACTAACTCTAAGCTAGAATATCACATTTACATATATGGTAAAATAATAATTTTAAAATTTAGATATGTGCATATGGGTTTTCATTGTTACTGAATTTTACTGTTATGTCCTAACTTTTTCTTAACATTGTTTAAAACAGCCTTAACTATGTTTTAGGCATAACTGAAGTTCACGAAGATAATGAACAGAAATAGATATTACAATTAAAAAACTCATTTGGCTTCCAAATACAATTCCCTTGTCCCTTAAAAAATGGGTTTCTTTTTTTTTTTTTTTTTTTTTTGGAAAGAAAGAGAAAGAGAAAGGGGGTTTTTGAGTTGGAGTCATGGTCAGTTGCCCAGGCTGGAGTGCAGTGGCACAATCTCAGCTCACTGTAACCTCCGCCTCCCACGTTCAAGAAACTCTCCTGCTTCAGCCTCCTGAGCAGCTGGGACTACAGGTGCCTGCCAACACGCCCAGCTAACGTTTGTATTTTTAGTAAAGACGGGGTTTCACCGGGTTGGCCAGGCTGGTCGCAACTCCTGAACTCATGATCCGCCTGCCTCAGCCTCCCAAAGTGGTGGGATTACAGGTGTGAGCCACTGCACCCGGCCAAAAATGGTTTATAACAAACCTCAGCAGGATTCCTTGGGCTAAGCCAAAATTACTAATGTGACTGGAACAAAGCCAGATGCTAACAGGATTCTAATGGGCTGTTGCAATCCATACCTACTATGGAGATAGGCTTGCTTCTGATGATAATTATTGGTGTATGTTTGAATCCCAAAGTGGTGATGTTAAGGGGTGTTAACATATTACTTTCTTTCTTTTTTTTTTTTGAGACGGAGTCTTGCTCTGTTACCAGTCTGGAGTGCAGTGGCTCAATCTTGGTTCACTGCAATCTCCGCCTCCTGGGTTCAAACGATTCTTCCACCTCAGCCTCCCGAGTAGCTGGGACCACAGGCGTGTGCCACCACGCCCGGCTAATTTTTTCGTATTTTTGATAGAGACAGGGTTTCACCGTGTTGGCCAGGATGGTCTCAATCTCTTGATCTTGTGATCCGCCTGCCTAGGCCTCCCAAAGTGCTGGGATTACAGGCGTGAGCCACCGCGCCTGGCCAACATATTACTTTCATATGAAATGAACACTTAGGACAAGCTGAATCTGCATGGACATTTAGTTTTCCCCTTTCGCTTCCATGCACTGCTCTCCACTAGTTGTTTTCCTCTCTCCCAATGCCCTTTCCTTTCCTGCATCTATTTATTTCTTTATTTTCCTTTCTGAATTTAATTCAATGACTCACCTCTACTCCAATGTCGATGTCCTTCAAGGTTCCACTCTTGGCTGTCTCCCTATGTTCCCTCTGGGTGATCTCATCTATGCTTTCAACAATCTGAAACCCATTTCCAGCCCGACCAATGGCCTACCTTTCCAACTCTGCTTCCTACAGATGTCCTCCAGGCAATCCAAATCTCCTCTAAGTCCTGCTTCTTTTTCAGTGTTCCCCTTCACAGTGAATGGATCCACTGTTCACCCCATCACTAAACTTGATTGTCATAGCAAACTCTACTCAACTTTTCCATATATATTCAGCTCATGAATTTAGTCAATTCTATTTTCTAAGTCTGTCTTTACAGACATCAAGGCTAGATCCTTACCATTCTCCACAAAAGCCAGTTGTCAGTGGGGTCAATATCACCTCTAGGGGATTACTATGGTCTGAATATACCTCAAAATCTATAGGTTGGAAAATTTAATTTCCAATGCAAGTGCTGGGAAGTGGAAACTAACGGGAGGTGTTTAGGTCATGAGGACTCTGCCCTCGTCACTGTAACAAAGGCTTACAGAAGTGGATTGCTCTCTTCTGCCATCGTGAAGACACAACATTTGTCCCTATTTTGACCTTCCAGCTTTCACTATGTGAGGATGCAGCCCTCCCCAGATTCTGAATGCCAGCACCTTGATCTTGGACTTAGTCTTCAGACCTGCGAGAAGTATCTCTCTGTTCTTATAAATTACCCAGACTCAGGTATTACAGCAGTATAAATGGAATAAGACAGAGACACTGTGGGAAATCTGGCTGTCAATGATTGGGACATTTACTGACAATTGAAATAATTTTTTTTAAAAAATATGGAATGTTTCATAAATTTGTGTGTCATCCCCGTGCAGGGGCCACGCTAATCTTCTTGGTACCTTTCCAATTTTTAGGGCATGTGCTGCCAAAGTGAGCATCAAAATCATCATTTTAAAAAAGGCATTGCTTTTCCATGCTGTTGTTCACATAAGCATATCCTTCTGCTAGTTTCCATATCCTCTGAGGTTGAGGGTGTGTGTGGGGGGGATCAGAATACAAAATCTTTCCATCTATTCCCGCATCCAAGTCCATCACTGAGAGCTAAAGTCTAGCTTTTAAAAAATGATTGTACTGGTTATGTAAAATTCAAACATTAAAGAATTACATAAGGTAGAAAGTGAAAGTCACCTGCAAAGCCTGTAAGATACAGTCATTATTAATAGTGTGGAATATATTCTCTTTTTTATTACTTGCTTTGTATTTGTGGGGGTTTTTGGTACTGGAAGTCTACTCTCTTCTCCAAACCAGACGACACTAGAAATGGCCACTTCTATCTTACAAAGCACGAAGACATCAAATCACTGCTCTATCACATTAATATTCTCAAGAATATTTTCCAGAGTACAAAGAAACATCCCAAGAAAGTGCTGGAGAATATACAGAATACCCACTGGGAAAATAAAAGCCCACACCATTAAAGTTAGGCCCGTTAGGTACTGCCCATCTTTGGCAATCCGACTGCTTTTTGGCTTATGCGACATACTCCTATTCATCTATGTAATGACAAATACTGAAAAGAACTCAAAAGGTCCACAAGCCAGTCAGCAGAACATTCATTAACTCCAATACTGTGTATTTACTATATGCCTCAAACTTAAGGCATCAAGAGTGCCTGCTCTCAAGACACATTCTGGTGTGTATGGATGTGGGTGTATGTGTTTCAGACAATAATGAAAAGCTGCTGAATGACAACACATTCCTAGACAGCTGAGCTCACAAGACTCTACACTAACATGTGTTAGATCTGACTCACAAACTTCGTGGTCAAATACAAAAAGCACAAAGAAAGAAAAAACCCCACACACCATAAGATAGTTGCTTACAAGGATTATAAAGATTCTTAAGCAGTCATGCAGTGTGAAATGCAGTACATGCATGAATGTGTATTCTTTTTAGATAGCTGGTTCTAAGACTTAATCCCTTGCTTCCAGCGTTATTGTTACTTAATTCAAACAATAACTATTTACAGATACTGTATTAGGTGCTAGACTATGTTTGGTAGTGCAGAACTATTATTTAAAGCACAGTAGTTAATTATATGGCCTTTAAAGATAGCCTGGGTTCAAATCCTCCCTTTCTTATGTCTTAACTAACTTAGACATTTCTAAGCCCCCTTTTCCTTATCTCTAAAATGGGAAAAGCAATAGTTACTTCACAATATGGTATATGAATTAAAAAGTGCTTAGCATTGTATCTGTCTATGGTATCTATTATATAAACTGGATAGCAACATAAAATGGAATAAAATGAATGAACTTATTGTTCTATAAGCCTACATCTAAAAGTCTTGATTCAGCTTCTGATGAATGGGACACAAGCCTTTCTTAGCTGCAAATAAACTGTGATAACTAAAAATTAAAAATAAAATAAAAATCAAATTGAGAACTACATACGGAGAAGTAAAAAAATAAAAGATGTGGTAACTTAGGTTCCATTAAAATAAATCAAGAGTAGCTTTAAGAAGCAGCTGAAACTCTGGGTAATTTATAAAGTAAAGAGGTTTATTTAGCTCACGATACTCAAGGCTGAGAGGTACAAGGTCAGGTGATAGCATCTGGTAAGCTTCTAGTGAGGGTTTTGTGCTATATCACAACATGGTGGAGAAGCAGAAGGGGAAGTGGACATGTGTGAAGAGACCAAACAGCAGAGGTGGCCTCATGTTATAAAAACCTGCTTTGGCATTAACTAATCCAGTCCCCAAAAACAGAGAGAACTCAATCCCAGGAGAAAGGCATTAATCCCTCTTAACGACTTAATCACCTCTTAAAGATATCTCCTCCCAACACTGCCACATTAGGGACCAAGCTTCAACATAAGTTTTGGTGGAAACAAACAACATTCAAACCACAGCAGGCACATATTGGTAGAATATTTGTAGAATGACCTATTAAATATTTATTTTGATTCTCAAAGAAACAGTGGGATTCTCCGTTCATTCCTACAAGAAGTTTATTATTTCTGCTCTATAGATGAGTAACTAAGGCTCAAAATTAATGGCTAATTTGTTCAAATATCATGAAGCTAGTTAGTAAAGTGAAAAAGCTGGAACTCCAAAGCAGGTTTTCGACCAACTCTTAGACAGTGTCTGTCAGGTTATCCACTATCTTTCACACTACAGTCAATACATTCATATGTATCAGTAACCTTAAAAATGTTTCTCTTTAAGCCCACAATTCCACTTCTATAAATGTATCCAATAGATGATGATCTATTGCTTCTCTAAGATTTATATGCAAATATGGCCACTGAATAGTTACTTAATACAGTAGAAAAAGGAAAATCAACCAGAATCCTCACCATGTAGAAATGAACACTGAGAAGTCATTGAAAATCAATGCTTCTGGAGATTTTTACTGACATCAAAAAATGTCTACATCTCCTCTTAAGTGAAAACACCTTGAATTCAAAATTTGCATTCATATAACCCCGTCTATCATCTATATATGCAGAAGGATATGCTGAGAGAAAAAAATATCAAAGGTTAATAATGGGTAGTGAGAACATGATTTGATATTTATATTTTTTCTTAAGGTTAAATATTTACAATGAGCATGTAATACTTTTTTTCTAAATATAGAAAGTGTACTTTTAAAAATCAATACATGAGGCCGGGCATGATGGCTCACTCCTGTAATCCCAGCACTTTGGGAGGCCAAGGTAGGCAGATCACGAGGTCAAGAGATCAAGAACATCCTGGCCAACATTGTGAAACCCTATCTCTGCTAAAAATACAAAAATTAGCTGGGCGTGGTGGGATGCGCCTGTAGTCCCAGCTACTCAAGAGGTTGAGGCAGGAGAATCACCTGAACCCAGGAGGCGGAGGTTGTAGTGAGCAGAGATGGCGACACTACACTCCAGCCTGGAGACAAAGACATCGTCTCAAAAAAAANAAAAAAAAAAAAAAAAAAAAAAAAAATCAATACATGATTATTTCCTACAAAAAGAAACCAAGACTTCGTGCAAGAGTAGGAAATACCCAAGATGAGCCAGGGATATGTTACTCCGGAAAGCAAATATTGCACTATGAGGTCATGCATGCTAAAAAAGACACAGGAGCTAAGTTGAAAAGTGCTGCACAGGCCTAAGATGGTAGAATTTCAGCATTAAAAAAAATGACAATGCATTTACATGGAAATCAAGCATTTGCATACATTAAATTATTGTATATTTAATAGTAACATGTATGTATAATAATATATGTAACACAATAGAATCCATTAAAATTATAACACTAGTAAAAAAAATTTCATTGGTTTACCTTGGAGGTTGTGAAGGCAACAATGCAATACACTAAAAATTGGTTTAAGAAAAAAAAAAAAGGACATGCACATTTATCCTGCCTTTTTCTGAACAGACTGTATTTCAGGATAATCAAATAGGTGACAAGGGAAAGTTCTTTATAGAAGATTCATAGCTAATAAATGTGGAAAGAAAAAAATTACCATTTTGTAATACTTTTTTTTTTTTTTTTGAAAGAGTCTTACTCTATTGCCCAGGCTGGAGTACAGTGGCATGATCTCAGCTCACTGCAAACTCTGCCTCCAAGGTTCAAACAACTCTTGTGCCTCAGCCTCCCTACGTAGCTGGGACTACAGGCTGTGCCCAGCTAATTTTTGTATTTTTAGTAGAGATGGGGTTTGGCCACGTTGGCCAGGCTGGTCTTGAGCTCCTGGCCTCAAAGTGACTGACCTGCCTTGGCCTCCCAAAGTCCTGGGATTACAGGTGTGAGCCACAATGCCTGGGCCCATTTTGTAATTCTTGATGAAATAATGGAACTAGGCAACAATTACCAGTGGCTTTAACTATTAGGTGAAAGGCTGATAGGGAATTTCATAGAGGATATGCAGGCTAACTACATGGACAACACTAATCTATTAAGACAACCACACACTAGTGTGACTCATGATACAACACAATAGGAAGTACAAAGCATCATCTATCAAAATTTGACTCTCCATCCCTCCCTCCCCCGCCGTCCCCCGTCGTCCCCCGCCATCCCCTTCCACTACAATTCTGAATCAAATCAAGCTTCTAGAAATAGTGGTCAGTCTACATACAGGTATCAAGAGAGAGGAACAAGTTTAACATCACCATAGTGAAGCAGTAAGTCAAACCCAGAAAATGGGACACTTCACAAGACAGATGTTGGGTTTCTCCAAAAAAACCAAACAACATGAGAAAAAGGGGGCAGGGGAGACAGCAGAAACTTAAATAATAAAAAGACTCATGATACAGTCAAATACAATCCATGGGCCCTCTCTGGATCCTGATTAAATAAACCAACTGAAAAAAACATATGTTGGCAATCAGGAAAATTATATACTGGGTATGACAATTAAGGAATGACTGTTAATTTTGTATGTATATAAAAAATATCCTTATCAGTTAGACATATATATGGAAGTATGAGTGACTTGGGATTTCCTTTAAAATACTTTAGTTCCACCTCTCTCAGAGAACAAGGTGGGGACAGATGAAATGGCTAGCAAAGTATTAACTGTTGAAGCTGGAAATTCATTGTATTATAGCCTATTTGTATAAACTTACGTATTTCATAATTTAAAAAATAGTAATAAAGTTTCTATTTAAAGAACTGGTATGTCTCCTTAAATAAATCACTGAAAGGTGAACTATATAATCCACTGAATTTTGCTTTACTTAATTTTCCCCTTATTTGCCAAGAAGTTCAAAGTCAGATTTATGTAAAACTGCAAAATGACCACTGTAATCCATGTTTCAGATATAAACACTACTCTTTCCTTCTATAGGGTCTCAGAGCTCTCTTACTTAACTGTTCCAATCTACACATGTTTTCACTTTGTCCACTGCAATTCAATTAAACTCACCTTGTTGACGGCACGTAAATATCTACAGAGGAAATGGTTCCATGGGCAATGCCTTCAACAACTGGTTCATAGTGTCCCTCCCCTTCTCTCTGTGAAATAATTTTTGGAAACTACAGCAATGCCAATGTGGGTAACCCCTCCTTGCTCTACTTGTCCAAAATGCTGCCCACCTCTAGACCCCTTTTTGGTTTTTCTTGAGACAGAGTGTCACTCTGTCACCAGGCTGAGGGCAGTGGCGTGATCTCGGCTCACTGCAACCTTTGCCTCCCAGGTTTAAGTGATTCTCCTGCATCTACCTTGGCCTCCCCACAGTGCTGGGATTACAGGCATGAGCCACCACGCCTGGCTTCTAGACCATTTTCAAACATCAGCTTCTCCATAAAGATCTCCACAGTAAAAGTGTAAGGCCCTCCTTACGCTCCTAAGATTTTAAAAATCTTAATTATGTGTTATTATGTACCTATGTATCACTTCCAACTAATCTGGAAGCCTCTTGATAGCAAAGCTGTCTATTAACAGTCATTTAATATTCTTATAACATTTGGCATGCTGCTTTGCACAACACCACAGATGCATTTGCTGAGTAGAACTGAAGAACATTTCTCAAAACAAAAATCACATCAACAAAAAAAAATCCCACAGAGATGATACATAATCAAGAGTTAACTAGAAAATTTTCACCTGAAAAACATGCAGAAAGGAACCAGAGGCCAGAACCAAGATGCTCTTGGAGTGTAAGTGAGCAGGAAACCTAGCAAAGTGCCTATAATTTCCCTATAGCACACAAAGCTGGACTCACACCTTTGCTGAGCAACTCTAATTTGTCTGTCTGAATGTTGTTTATGCCATGAATATAAACCTGGCAACATTGTGACTAAACTCTGATGGCTTCATGTAATGCCCAAGATGGACTACTGAAAGGGCTGATCTGGGTTCCTAAGAGTGCAACACTATTTATAGAGCCATCCTGTTGTAGAGCTTCACAGCTTTTTTGGATTGGCTATTCTTAACAGTGTTAAACTGGAATAAATAACTGATTAAGGCATGATATATACTGTGATGTGTATTCCTGACCACAACGTCTATGAACACTTTCCATCCATGAATCCACCTTGTACTTTTCTCTAGCTCCCATGTAAGTAATTCCTGTATATCTTTAAAGTCACATAAAAGGCTGGCCATGGTATTACACAATAACTGTAGGTGTCAGGATTCAAAGCAAGTCTCCTGATTCCAAATTCTACTTTTTGTACTTACTTATTCTGTAATCTTACACACAAATCAAGTATTACAAAAAAAAGTAATACATAAAAATATAATTTTAAACACAGTAATCACAAATAAATGTTTGCTGAGTGATTTTGTTAAATCCTGACCAAACAGGCAAAGGGTAATTTCTAAGATTATGAATCAAATAAATATGAAAAGGATACCCCTGAATGCCCCTATCCTTTAAAAAAATTTTTTTAAAAGATTTTTAAAAAGCTTGGCCTATACCCCAGCTTCATCTGCTTTCAAGATTATTGCTCATCATTGATAAAGTTCCTCTACTATTAAATTTCTGACATATGCTGCATAGAGAGCTAGGCAATGAGTACTACAGATGACCTTCTAGTCCCAACCAAGTCTCCAGAATACAAGTATAGATCAGAGGACCATGAGCTTCTCTACATACTCATCATCCTTTGAGAAAACAACATCTTAACTAAAACAAAGTTCTTTTAGGCACATGTCTACATTTTTCTCAGAAAACTCAAAAAAAATAGATTTTTCAAAGACTTCAATTTTTTTTTTTTTTTTTTGAGACTGAGTCTCACTCTGTCACCCAGGCTGGAGTGCAATGGTGCAATCTTGCCTCACTGCAACCTCCGCCTCCTAGGTTCAAGCAATTCTCCTGCCTCAGCCTCCCTACTGGCTGGGACTACAGGCATATGCCACCATGCCTGGCTGATTTTTGTATTTTTAGTGGAGATGGGGTTTCACCATATTGTCCAGGCTGGTCTCTAACTCCTGACCTTGTGATCCACCCACCTTGGCCCCCACCTTGGCCTCCCAAAGTGCTGGGATTACAGGCGTGAGCCGCTGTGCCCAGCAGACTTCAAATTTTTTTTTAACATTTGTAGAATACAGAAGCAAGGGTAAAGGTAGATCGTTGTTAGTGGAACACTCTCCACAATCCTAAAGCCAGAAATACCTATTACTATATACATATATATATATAATATATAAATTTTGGAATTAATGGTCTATTTAACATATATAATAGGTATATCTAGCTTTAGGATCATGCTCCCTTACATTTTTTCTGGAACAAGGCAGGACATGTATAAACATCCACAAAACATCTAAACACATTTATAGAATATACTTAAAAAGTATGGTTGGAAGCCGGGTGCGGTGGCTCACACCTGTAATCCCAGCACTTTGGGAGACTGAAGTAGATGGATCACGAGGTCAAGAGTTCAAGACCAGCCTGGCCAACATGGTGAAACCCTGTCTCTACTAAAAATACAAAAATTAGCCTGGCAGGGTGACACGTGCTTGTAGTCTCAGGTACTCAGGAGGCTGCGACAGGAGGATCACTTGAACCTGGGAGGCGGAGGTTGCAGTGAGCTGAGATCATGCCACTGCACCCTAGCCTGGATGAAAGGGGGAGACGGAGCAAAAAATATATATATTCACGTGTGTGTGTGTGTGTGTGTGTGTGTGTGTGTATGTGTGTGTGTGTATACATGTATGTATACATATGGTTGGAAGTCTTTTAGCCAAACTGACCGCAACTAAGTAACTCTTCAGAGTTAAGAATGTATCATGAGGCTGAGTGTAGTGCCTCACAGCTGCAATCCCAGCACTCTGGGATGCTGAGGTGGGCACATCACTTGTGGTCAGGAGTTCTAGACCAGCCTGGCCAACATGGTGAACTCCGTCTCTACTAAAAATAAAAACATTAGTTGGGCATGGTGGCAGATGGCTGTAATTCCAGCTACTAGCTAGGGAGGCTAAGGCAGGAGAATCGCTTGAACCCGAGAGAAGTTTGAAGTGAGCTGAGACTGCACCATTGCATTCCAGCCTGGGCAACACCAACACCAACACCACCACCACCACCAAGTATCACGTATCAGAGCTCTGTGACTTTATTCTTCTAGGTTCTAATGACCATATATACTAAACACACATACACATACTTACCTGATTTCTGCAGACAAAAGGTTTCTTTTTATACATTAATATTTGGTTTTTGCCGTAATTGAATACTGGCCCCAATTAGCAGTTTTCAAATGTCTTTTGTCGTTTACAAGAAAGGTAGTTTGCTTAGTAGTGAAACAAGTTGCCATTACAGTGAATACTCTTCTAAATGAGTTTCTTCTAGTTTTGACTAAATGAATATCAAGTTTTAAATTACCTTAATAACATCATAAATAAAGTCAAGTTTAAAAGGTCAATATTCTTGTGTTTAAATTTTCTATATTAACACAGCTTGTCAAAACTTTCAATATTTTTACTAACTCCACACAAAACTATCTTTAATAATTTCCTTTAGATTAATTATAAAAGCAAATACAGATTTTCTTCAAACTGTTGGACAAACACAACTCCTTCTGAAGTCGGCAGGGGGTCACCACAGCATTTTTCCAAAGGACAGATTGCTTTGTAACTATTTCAGTAGAAAGACTCAAGTCTTTGGGGGGGTCTTATTTTTAATGAGTTACTGTATCTGTCCCTTCCTTTCTGTGCAGATGTAGCCAGCCTTACTTTGTATTTGAGTTTCAGCCTAGTTGTCTGTGGAAGTCATAGAGTGAGTGACGGGAAAGAAACTGCGACTCCTTGTCCTCCTCTCTACTAACCCAGACTTAGGACAGTCACTGGACATAAAGGCCAGTTTCCTCATCTTTATAAAACTTGAAGTAATTATACCTGTCCTGCCCACCTTGGAAAGCTATTCATAAGGAATAAACAAAGGGCTGACCTGGCCACAAGGAGACCACACGATGGTCTGTGCAGTTATGTATACCAGATATGAGAATAAAATGCGGCCAAGGAAGTTTCTGAGAGACTCAGGTAAGGCAGCAGTCTGAGAGCCAAAACATAAAGATTCTTAACTCATACCAAAAGCTTATGCCAATTTACACAGTCATCAAAAGTCCATAAGGGTAGGCACTTCTTTGCCAGCTAATCAACACTAGAACCTATTAATCTTTTTGATTTGCCTGATTAAAAATACTGTTTTCTTGGCTTCCTCTTCTTTCCACCCCTCTGATCAATTCTTTTAATTTGAATTACTAATCATTAATGAAAATGAACATACTTCCATTTGTATTTTCTTAGTGAAACTGTACATCTCTACTGTCCATTAGTCAACTGGATTTGGAGTCCTTTTCTTATTGACTTGTAGGATATTGAATAATTATGAATATTATCCCTTTGGCTATTTGTTTTGCAAATATGTTCTCCTAGTTTGCCACTTGCATTTCTAAACTTTGTCACTTAACACGAAAAGTATTCATTTTCTTATAAGCTTTATCTGTAAATCTTTTTATTTATAAATTTTGGATTTTCTACTAGGCTTGCAACTGCATGCTGAATGTGAATCCAAAATTTCACATTCATAGATATCAAACATTTATAGTTAAACAATGGTATCTTTCTGAAATAAGCCATTCTAGTAGAATTTCATTTAATGAATCTCACTATTCTATCCAGTTTGAGAAAGAATGACTGCTTTCATTATGGCCCTGCTTAGTTGCAGACAAAAAAAGTCAATGAAGAAATCTATTGTAAGAATCTGTGACTTTTCTCCAGTTAACCAGCAAAAAGTTATTTTGGGGGAGGCATAATATATTCTTTATATGGTAACCATATCTAAATACATGTTGAATAAATATAACATTAAATAAACTTAATTAAATTTGATACATTGTTCAAAATTACAGCTCTATGATTTGAAGATTTTTAAAAAACTGAATTTATAAACATGCCTTTTAGAATTAGATTCCAGCTTATTTATGATGTGATCAAATTCCCATTCCTAGAGTTGGGCATGGATGCCTATAATCTCGGCTACTCAGGAGGCTCAGGCAGGAGGACTGCTGGAGACCAGGAATTAGAGACTAGACTGGGACCTTATCCCAGTCCTAGCCAAGCCAGGGGCAAATACTAGAAGTAAATTGACAAAATATACTACCAAATCTGAGCAATCATTTCCATGGGTATCAGGTAGGAATATTCTGAAGCTGACCAGTATCCTTTGTGTCTTAGGCATGGAGGCATCCAGGATTGGGATAAAATAAAAGGAAGAGATGTCATAAAGGAAGAACTGAAAGCATTTTCAACTGTCTAATCAGGCATGTTTAATATATAAATAATCACCTCTGCACTAGCCTGTGAGCCGTCTGGGAATGAGAGCCATATATTCACCTTGAATCTGCACCACAATTAGCATAGTCAGCAACCAAATTCCTATAAAATTTATCCAGCTGTGGTTTTGTCACAGAGGGAGATGAACCTTGGGGGAATTAACTCAATCAGGGGGCCACCGGAATTACTCTCCAGGCACTCCTATTTGTCACTGCTCCTCTCAGAGTGTGGTGCTCCAAACGGGATCCCATATTCCCCATATGTCAGCTGACCAGGCAAGACTACCTTTCCATATATTTCATAAATGTGATCTTCAATTACATTAACAGTTTTAATCATGGCACAACACAGCTAAAACGTTTTCTACCGAGCAATTTAACTGACCCAAGTCTTTTGTAATGTTGCATAGGGAGCCCCACCTTCATACATTGTCTACTACTGCAGGGGTCCCCAACCCCTGGGCTGCAGACTGGTACGCATCCAGTGGCCTGCTAGTAATGGCTGGAGGGGAGCAGTGGGCAAGAGAGCATTACTGCCTGAGCTCTGCCTCCTGCCAGATCAGTAATAGCATTAGATCTCATAGGAGTGTGAAGCCTACTGTGAACTGCACATTCAAGGGATCTAGGCTGTACGCTCCTTAAGAGAATCTAATGCCTGATGATCTAAGGTGGCACAGATTCATCCTGAAACCATCCTGCCCTGCACACCCAACCAGCACTAGTCCATGGAAAACTTGTCTTCCATGAAACTGGTATCTCATGCCAAAAAGGTTGAGGACTGCTGTATTACTGCATTTTGGGACATGCCAGCAGGACTGAACAACTATTCCTATTCAGTTCCTTATGATTTAGACTCAGTACACAGTATGGCATTTAAATTTTTTCTTGGACCTTAATGCTGTTATCCAGTATGCATTAGCTTCCCCTACCAGATTCGTGTCAACTACAAATCTGATTAGCAAGTCACACAGGATTTCCTTTACTTCCCATTACAAGTATGAATAGGTCAGGGAAGACAGTACTGGAGCTTTCCAATAAAGCCTGTCATCAATTCGTATTTTGTGTACAGTCATTAAATAATCATGAGGCCACCAGGCCACCTAACCGCATTATAGCATTGCTGGTGGCATACAGACATCTTTGACCTCATGACTCATGATACACATATATTCATACAAAGAAAACAAGTGTCACCAAATAGCACTTACACTATGTAAAATGATACTAACATTCTTTATTCTATTTTGTTCTAACCCCCTACTCCTGCCCTTCATAATAAATATCAGTCATAACCCACTAAGTTGATTTCATAACCCGCTGATAAGACAGAACTGAATAGCTCTTTTATACTAATGATAGCAATCGCATTCACAATGCTGAACTTTTCAAGTTATGGCAAAGCACAAAGACTTTATCATGATTTAAGACTTCAAATTAGAGGCTGGGCATGGTGGCTCATGCCTGTAATCCCAGCACTTTGGGAGCCCGAGGCGGGCAGACCACTTGAAGCCAGGAGTTTGAGACCAGCCTAGCCAACATGGTGAAACCCCATCCCTACTAAAAATACAAAAATTAGCTAGGCGTGGTGGCAGGCACCTGTAATCAAAGCTACTAGGGAGGCTGAAGCAGGAGAATCACTTGAACGTGGGAAGTGGAGGTTGCAGTGAGCTGATAGCCGAGATCATGCCACTGAACTCTGGCTTGGGCAACAAGCTGATGTAATACATCAGCTGACTTCTATGAATGTGTTAAAAGTCTTTTATTAATATAGATCTGCCATCTTTAGTTTTATCTACAATGATTTATTCAGACACTCTAAGAAATTAAGAGTTATATTTTTAGAACTAGTTTCAGAATATGTGAACTTCAGCTCTTTCTAGACAAATTAGCACTGTATTTTAAGATAAAAAAGGTTAATCAGTGTCTACATATTTAAAGTATCTATTTTCCTTCTGGTTAAATTTATTCTCTCTGGCTACAAGGCTGTGTAAACATAGTCCATATGATCATGGGCAAACATCACAGCCTCACCCACGCTTTGGTAAATAAGAAAAGCAAATAGCCAATCCTGCTCTTTTATAAAGCTAATTCCTTTAAAAGAATACCTAAACAAAAGAGAAAACTTAAAAGTTCAAGTATGGGGAAAAGACCTTCCAGAAAATTATTTTTGTGTCAAAGAATTAAGGTAGATTAGAAATGCTATGGTTCTAAAAAGTCACACCTGAGAGTGGTTGAAGATTTTAATTTTTTCCTTTCAGTCATTCCAATGAAAAACTGTATTTTCAAAAAAAAGTTTTCTTTGCAAAATTTATAACCTTAAACTTATTTCTACAGCATCAGATATAAACCTGGAAAATCACTCCCCTTCAAGGTCTAAGCACGGCTATTTCTGTTCTGGCCAAATGCCCACAAAAGCACAAACATGCCACAAAACAAGCCTAAGCTGAACCACCATAGTAGGAGATTGGAAGGCTTCTTTTTAAACTGCTCAAAGGCTGCCGTATTGTGGTATTTAGTGTAAACAGACTTTTTCCAGCAGCAGTATTTAGAGTCACAGAATGCACAAGTACACAGCCCCCTATAGATGATCACACAGAACATTTTACCAAAGGATAATTTCTGATGAGAATTTTCCTAACCAATCAACATATTCTTTCCATTCCACTCCTCCACATCAACACGCTAACTGGCATACGAAGGCTTGATCCTGATGAAATGATGAAATAATGAGGCTAAACAACACTGACTTTCAGAGGAAGTAACCAAACCTCATTTGTCAACTGACTGGCATGATCAAATATAAAAGCTCTGGCTTGCGTTTTTGAGGAAAAAAGTTCCCAGTCATACAGCCTAAACTCAGCTCATGAACCAAAAGATGAGAACTAAATGACACATATAATAAGGGGCACATATTCATTAGCTGTTCAGGACTTGGAACACAGCTGGGGAAAGGCACAAAATACAGAAGACTTAAATCTGTAGAAGACTAATACACACAGACAGGGCACTGTGTGCTGAAGGTCCCAGACTTCAGGGGAGATATTTCTTGAACCGCATTTTGTAGAATGAAAAATTTGGATAAGGGTCAGAAAATGTTTGACTGGAAGACTTTATGCAACCGTCTGAACTGTGATAAGGAAAGAAAAATTACTTTGTAATTTCGTCAAGCTCTGGTGGGTAATGAAGTATCGGGTGAAAAGGCAGGCAGAAGGTGAAAAACCCAAGTGCTGTTTACAGAATAACCACATACCTTCTTTTATTGCTCAAAGAACATTCCACACTTTATGGAGTGGTGCTTTCCAGGTAAGTGTTGACATCATAATATAGTCAATCTGGAAAACTTGCTTTTTAATCTCAAAGCAGTATCTAAAATGTATAACAAAAGCATCTTATATCCAGGGGAGCATAAAAATTTAAGTTTTAGTGAGAGATCTAAAACCATTCAGGAAGAGCCACAAGGGATACATTTACTTACATTAAAACTTTATTTTCCTCTACAGAAATTCTCAACATGGGATTTCACTTTTCCTTTACTATTTCAGCAAACTACTACTACTAACTCAAGTGAATATGAGGACTAAACAAAATATCTGTGACAGCGCTCTGTAATCTCTAACAAATCGAGATGATCATTTCCATACAGGCCTCAAAAATCCATCCTTTTGATTCTTCTGTCTCCCCAAATGCTGGGGTTACTGTTAACCCTATTGCCAGTCTCTGAGACTGGCTTGAAAAGGAAGTTACAGTGTTTAAAATTAGATTTCTGGCAGATATCCTAAGAGGGTAGAGGGGAGATAGGGTGAGCTTATTCCGTAACAGTGGGAGAACGGCAATCAAGGCATTGAAGTTTTTCAGACTAAAATGACAGTAGTAGCCATTCTTCTGATAGTGACTTTTAAACCTTGTTCTAAGATCTGGAGCAGGTGAGAGTCTATCTCCTCTCCAGCCCAAAAACCTCACTCTTAACAGTTTTATGTATTGGGTTTCAGAGTAATCAATTAAAGAATTTTTTTCTAAAACTGTATTGGGTTTCAGAGTAATCAATTAAAGAATTTTTTTCTAAAAATTTTATGACATAAAACAATGTCCATTAAAAATGTCTGCATGTTGGGCACAGAGCTAGTTTCTGAAGAAAACACTAACCTGGCCTCCCAGTCAACTTAACTAGATTAGAAATCAAGTCCTGGTTAAGTTTTCTAAGGCAGATACTAGTGTTGGTTGCCATTTCAGCCAATTGTTAAAGCCAGAGCGGCTACCATACACTATAAACTTGGACCTCTCTGGTACTCAGTTTTAATTAAAAGGTCAGCAGCATAAATTATTATAGAGGGCTGCTTCCACGGCTCCAGAGGATCAGAAAAATGATTTAATTAAACTGCACTCCAGCCTAACACTATGTCTTTTATGTCTTGTACTAATATACCTTAAACTTGAACTCAGGTACTTCATTTTTACAGACACTGTTGAGATTTGAGGAGTGTTGAATTTTTGAGATTTTTTGACTCCCCTCCTTCCCCTCCTCCTGACTGAGATTTGAGAAGTATATTAAGACTCAGAGCTCACATTAATAAAGGATCCACAGGGTCTCAAATACAGAAAATTATGCTCCTAAGTGGCTGGCTTTCTTTTTTTTATCTCATAAACTGTCTTGGATTTGCTCTTTCTTTGTTCTGGCTACTCAAACTCAAAGCCAAATGTGTAGGCATCATCCAGCTAGTGTAAAACACATGCATTTGATACTAACCTTGCCCTAAGAATAATTTTGCCTCTCCTTATTTTTCCATTGCTTCTTATCTAATTATTTGGGGTGAAGTAGACGACGGGACAGAAGGGGAGAAAAAAGGGAAGGAAACACACCCCTAATTTTCTCCATTTCCCTAAAATGGCAGGCAAAGAACATGAAAAAAATCTAATTTTAGCATGATGATGTAGCTTTTAACTTTACCACCATGATAAATGTGTTAAATACTGTAAGATCTAGAGTGTCAATATTCTCACTGTGATAGAAATAGTTAACAATGGTATGGGGACATCCTGTCTGGGAAGAGAGTACTACATTAAGTAAAACAGGGAAAATGTGTCAAAGCAATCAACATGCACAATATGCAGCAAAAGCGGGGACTACTACCATTTTTCTTGAGAGTCAATACTTTCTATCCATGACCAACAGCATACCAGCCCCTTGAACATGAGAGACGGTCATATAATTCCTCCATCTCTTAAAGAGCGCCTATGCAGTGTGCAATAAATGCTTAGTTCCTGTTGTTCTCCTTTCTGGTAAATAAAGACGAAGAAAAATACTTCCAAGTTTCTTCAACATATTTTTCAAGCACCTATTAAATGCAAGCCATTATAGATATTAAAGTCTAAATGGTGTTTATAGAAAAAGATTTTTTTGGGCCAGGCACAGTGGCTCTTGCCTGTAATCCCAGCACTCTGGGAGGCAGAGGTGGGTGGATCACCTGAGGTCAAGAGCTTGACACCAGCCTGGCCAACATGGGGAAGCCTTGTCTCTACTAAAAATATAAATATTAGCCAGGTGCAATGGCAGCTGCCTGTAATCCCAGCTATTTGAGAGACTGAGGCAGGAGAATTGCTTGAACCTGGGAGGCAGAGGTTGCAGTGAGCAGAGATCGCGTCACTGCACTCTAGCCTGGGTGACAGAACAAGACTCCATCTCGAAAAAAAAGATTTATTTTGTTGTTGAACATGGTAGCTCATGCCTGTAATCCCAGCACTTTGGGAGGCTGAGGCAGGTGGACGGGTTGAGCACAGGAGTTCAAGAGTGGTCTGGGCGCCATAGTGAGACCTGGGCTCTACAAAAAATTCTAGAACTTAGCTGAGTGTGGTGGTACGCACCTAGGGTTCCAGCTACTTGAGAGGCTGAGGTAGGAGGACTGCTTGAGCTGGGAGATAGGGGCTGCAGTGAGCCGTGACTGCGCCACTGTACTCCAGCCTGAGTGACAGAAGGGGACCCTGTCCCCCCATTCTTACCACCCCCAAAATTATTTTTAACCAGATATATAAACCATTCATAAATTAAAATAATGACTGAGCTGGGGGTAGTGGCTCATGCCTGTAATCCCACCACTTTGAGAGGCTGGGGTGGGTGGATCAGTTGAGGCCAGGAGTTTGAGACCAGCCTGGCCAACATGGTGAAACCCCATCTCTACTAAAAATACAAAAATTAGCTGGGTGTGGTGGCAGCTGCCTGTAATTCCAGCTGCTCAGGAGGCTGAAGCAGGAGAATCGCCTGAACCCGGGAGGCAGAGGTTGCAGTGAGCTGAGATCATACCACTGCATTGCAGCCTGGGTGCCAGAGCAAGACTCTCCCTCAAAAATAAAAAAAAAATTAAAATATAAATAAAATAAAATAATGACTGAGCTGTACTTGTAAACAGCAATTCCACATTCTACTCCAACCTCTCCAAGGAAACTAAGGAAAATAACAAGAATTTGAGGGGTATCAGGGCAGGCGACCAGCAAAGAGTACAATGTAAATGGAAGACAGGCTGATGAGATAAACCAAAATGCTACCCAATCAACAAGTATTGGTCATTTGATGCCTTCCTATGATTAAACAAAAAACACAACCAAAATATTGGTGGTTTAGACCAGAAGACTAATCATGTGGAACAGTGTTCCACCTGGGGGGCGGGGCACACATTCCAGTTCCTCCCTCTGCAGTTGAGCGAATATAGGTTCAGTGGCTTTTTAGTCGGAGGTGGAATGCCTCTGGGATCCTGGGGGCCAGCCCTTTAGGCTCCCTTGTGCCTTCATAATATCTGTGGCCAAAAGTCCTAAAACTGGGCCTACATTTAACATAAGAGATAAAGGACAAAATAACAGGAATGACGATGTGGTCTGGGTCAAATAACCAAGAAGTCTATGGAACTTTTATCTTGGACACCTAAACAAATGGGAGGGAAAGATGATCGACTCTACCAATCCTCAGAAAGGTCACAGGGTCATTCTTTATCACTCCCAGCACCATTTCCTTCTGGCAACTCCCCCACTCCCATACCACTCCCATAGCTCCAGTGGCTGGTGCTATGGTCTTACATGACACACCCCTGCTCACCTAACCTAACCTAAAGGAGGGGTAAGCTGGACACTGAACAGGAAGTCAGTCTATCTAGGGGCTGAAGTTCCATGATACATACTTATGAAATGCAGGTGGCAAGGTTTTCTATCAGGTGGAAAAAAACTGGTCTGCATAGAGATCATGGGGCGAATAAGCAGGGAAATGCAGTAGGAAATGGACAGTCTTAAAGATGCCTGTATTCCTGGTTCCAGCTGTTTTTGAGACCCAGATGTACCTCTTCCTTTCCTCCAAAATAAAATTTTACTAAACCCGTCTTGTTAGAAGAAACAAGAGAGTTCCAATAATTCAAAGAGTTCCTCTTCACCTTTTAGAGGGCCAAACTGGCCTAGTGCAGGCTGTGAGGGGCACTGTCTTTTATTCTTCCATATACTCTACGTTTCTACTTTGGGGGATGGAGATCTGAAATGTGTCATAAAGAAACGGGAAGAAACAAAGAAAAAAACTAAAGTGTAAAAACAGTATGTCTGTTTATTTTCACAAATTGAGAATAAAGTTCAAGATTATATAAGCAAATGAAAATTAAATGCAATTTTTTTCCCCCGGCCATCCTAAACGCAACTCCCAAAATGATCTTGTGAAACTCTTGGCATTTCCCTTGGAAACACTGGCTCTAAAATCAAGAATTAAACATTATATAAATATGTAAGTATAGGAATACTGGTACACTGTCTCCTTAAACAGTCCTTTTTAAGAGTTATAAGGCATCCAGTAACAACCATTTAAAATCTACAACTCCCCAACTTCTCTTCCAATAGTTCCTGAGAAGCTACTTATAGGAGAGTAAAGAAGGGGGAATTTGGGCAAAAACAAAGTGTTTACATTTAGAATCTCCTTTCAAGCAAAGTCGAATACTTTAGAGGCAGAAGTGCTACCAGCATATAGCTTTCTGATTCAGAAGAAAGTCAAGGCAATCTACTGAAAACCCTTTAGGTTTCAAGGAAGGAATGTTACAACTCCAGAAGGAACACCCAAAATCAAACTACATGGGTGTGTGTGTCGGGGGTCACCTGAGGACCTGATTAAGACAGACTTGCATCCTTAACAGCAAAAAAATGAAAGGAGGGGATCAAGAAACAGCTAGTCTTGCAACTGGTGAATGGTAAGATGACAATTCATCATCCAAATCAGGGCAAATTGGAGAATGGAGGAGGGCACAATGAATAATTACATGAAAACAACAGACATAAACATGTGCTGTCCCTGGGAAGTCAGGACATTTGGTCACCCCTACTCATCTGTGAATATTTGGATTCCCCTATGACTAACCAACTTTCCTGTTCATGCCCATTTCTCAATCTAGCAAAGATAGGGCACCCTCCACTGACAGTAGGGTGCAGCATGGTAATCTGCACATACATATTTGTTAGTCCTGGTTGAAAAATATTCCACATTTAAAAATGTATTTTAAAAAAATTGTCAGTGATGATGTAAACAAGTCTCTCTTGGCACTATTTAATACTTCAAATCAGTAAATATCTACAATTCACTAGATTTATTGGGTACTATGCCTGTGTCATGAAATAACTCCTTAACATCCCACTAACCACCCAGGCCAGGTGGGCAACTAGTTGGCATTTCTCCTACAGGCAAACACTTCATTATCAGCATCATTCATACCATCCTGCTCCCAGAATCAGAACAGGCTGATCTAACTGATCTCATTCACCCGAAAGCCAGCATCTCAACATGAGTTTTTTTCTCCCCACTGAATCTTTGGGCAATTTTTCCCTGGTTTATGCACCTCTGTATTTGAAAATTAACAATAAATGCATTTACACGCATGCCCCTAGACAGCAAGGGCCATCTTCATGTACTCCTCACAAGGTGGAATACAACTGAAAATCAACAGAGATTGTGTTTGTATGCACACATTAGTTTTAAATAAAGATGAGGTGGTAGATGTCTCCTTAAACCCAAGTATGCGGTCTTAGAAAACTGACTTTGATAAACCTGAAACTGAGTTCTCCTGTTAAGAGATAACTTCACCAAGCTCTCAGCTATATCCCTTACCCATTCATTGAGACAGTCTCAGCACTAATTCTACTTTCTACAGATTGATGATACTGTATTAAATGGGGTATACCAATAACAGTGCAGGATAAACTGGACGACTAACTTATTGGGACATTTTTAACAATGCAAAGTTCGAAGAAGCAAATTATTTTCTTCTTCCACTCAATAGCTAAAAATAGCTATTTTAAATATTAACTTTATTGAGATATGATTCACACACCATATAATTTACCTATTTAAAGGATACAATTCAGCTGGGCATGGCGGCCCACATCTATAATCCCAGCACCTAGGGAGGCCTAGGTGACAGAAAGGCCTGAGGCCAGTTTAAGACTAGGCTAGGCAACACAGCAAGACCCCATCTCTACAAATTTAAAAATTAGTTAGGTGTGGCGGTTCTGGTCTGTAGTCCTAGCTACTTGAGAGGCTGAGGAGGGAAGATTACTTGAGCCCTGAAGCTTGAGGCTACAGTAAGCTATGACCACACTACTGCACTTACAGTCTCAATGACAGAGTGAGACTTTGTCTTAAAAAAAGAATTTTCAAGCATAAAATCCAATAGTTTTCAGTATATTCAGAGTTAAGCAACCACCACCATAATCAGTAAAACAGCTAGATTTTTTAAAAACACCAAAGACCACCTGTAGTAAGGAGGAAAAAGAAATTTTATTTTTTCCTGGTTTACATAAAATGAGTATCTTAACAATCTGGCTACATACTGGACCAAACTCTTTCCCAGAAAGGCCCTACCAGCAGTATACGAGATCGTCGTCTCATGCACCTCAATGCAATCATACTTGCATTAAAGATTACTGCTTGTTAAAAATCTCTAATAGCAGGCCGGGCGCGGTGGCTCAAGCCTGTAATCCCAGCACTTTGGGAGGCCGAGGCGGGTGGATCACGAGGTCAAGAGATCGAAACCATCCTGGTCAACATGGTGAAACCCCGTCTCTACTAAAACTACAAAAAATTAGCTGGGCATGGTGGCGCGTGTCTGTAGTCCCAGCTACTCAGGAGGCTGAGGCAGGAGAATTGCCTGAACCCAGGAGGCGGAGGTTGCGGTGAGCCGAGATTGCGCCATTGCACTCCAGCCTGGGTAACAAGAGCGAAACTCCGTCTCAAAAAAAAAAACAAAAAAAAAACAAAAAAAAAACTCTAATAGCACCCCCTTGTTTTATTTTCATTTATCTTATTTCGCCACCACCTGATTTGACTGTTCATTTGTCCAGTGTTTTAGCCTTTAACTTGCTTGAAAGGCAGCATGCTTTAAGGGTTACGAGCATCTCTTATCAAATCCCAGTTTAAATCCCAGCTCTGCTGTTCAGTAGATATGACCCAAAACCTGGGGGTAAAACATTGACCTTCTGTGTCTCGATTAGTTATAAAATGACTGTTAAAATTGTAAGATAAATAAAATGCCTAGGGCAGCATTTAAAACATAGAAGGAGCTTAAAAATAAACAGCAGTTACCACTTTCTATAAGCTTTTACTATACTGAGCTAAATGTCAACACTTTGGCCATCCTCGTGCAAATTTTTTTCACATTTTTCTTAGTCCTTTTCTTCTATCACTCGACAGCAATGAAAATAGCCTGCTTTTTCATCAGACCATTTCAATGGTCTGATATTCATACAAGTTTTCTTCTAATGTATGGTTTTTATTCATTCTCCCATCTGATATATTTTCACATAAAGGGTAGCTTAATTATCACAACTAATTTTCCCAAAGAATAGCCAATCATTGAAAAGTATTTTGCTCTAGCCTGGGCGACATGGTGAAACACTGCAAAAACTACAAAAATTAACTGAGCATGGTGGTGTGCACCTGTAGTCCCAGCTACTCAGGAGGCTGAGGTGGGAGATCACTTGAACCCAGGAGGTCAAAGCTGCATTGTACAGTGATCATGCCACTGCACTCTAGCCTGGGTGACAGAGCAAGACCCTGTCTCAAAAATTCTAAGAAATAAAATTTTTTTTTCTAAATAATTATTTTTCTCCACTAATATGTGATGTTGCTTATGTAGTAGGCTCTCATATCTTTTACTGAGGCCCGTAAGTCAACTTAAAAAAAAAAAAAAAAAAAAGTATTCTCTGGCCAATACCACAGTGATTGAACTTGGAAAAATTTTCTCTTTTGTTCTTATTTGTTTTTTCACTTAATCAAATTTATAGTTTCCTTTGTAAAAATCTCAAACATTAATAGATTCCCTCACCTTGGGCATTTCATTTTTTTATTGCTATCATGAATGAGGTTTTCTCTCAAGATTTTTCATAACTAAATGGTACCAATTATTAAATATCTTTATGTGGTATAAAACCATCTTACTAGCCAGGTGCAGTGGCTCACTCCTGTAATCCCAGCACTTTGGGGGGCTGAGGTGGGCAGATCAGAAGGTCAGGAGTTCGAGACCAACCTGACCAACATGGTAAAATCCCATCTCTACTAAAAATACAAAAATTATCCGGCTGTAGTGGAGCATACCCATAATACCAGCTACTGGGGAGGCTGAGGCATGAGAATCACTTGAACCCAGGAGGCAGAGGTTGAAATGAGCCAAGATTGTGCCACTGCACTCCAGCCTGGGTGACAGAGCGAGACTCTGCCTCAAAACAGAAACAAAAACAAAAACAAAAAAACCCACCTTACTAAACTCTTAACTCTTGATTTGATTCTCTTGTTTATTCCCAGGTTTAAAATTGTGACCATCTGTGCCAGGCATGGTGGTTCACCCCTGTAATCTCAGCACTTCGGAAGGCCGAGGCAGGAGGATCACCTGAGGTCAGGAGTTTGAGACCAGCCTAGCCAACATGGTGAAACCCTATCTCTACTAAAAAAATCAGCCAGGCATAGTGGCAGGCGCCTGTAATCCCAGCTACCTGGGAGGCTGAGGCAGGAGAATCGTTTGAACCCGGGAGGCAGAGGTTGCAGTCAGCCAAGACTGTACCACTGCACTCCAGCATGGGTGATGCGGCGAGACTCTGCCTCAAAAAAAANAAAAAAAAAAAAAAAAAAAAAAAAAAAAAAAAAAAGTCCTTGCTATTTATTTTGTGACCACCTGCAAATACTGCTATATTCCAACATTTTTTCCCAATAGTTAAGACTTTTATTTGATGTATTCTTTCACCAGCCAAGATATGATCACACATCATCAGTGTTACTGGGCATCCTTGTTGTGTTTTTTGATTTCAAGAGTTCACAAAAGAAGAGTGTTTAACACTGCTATCCTGGCACATATTGGGATGACAAAGTCTGAGATTAAATATTAGCTGGTGCAAACCTCCCAAGGGTTCAAAACCTGACACTGTGGCTTATTTGCAATTAATCTTTGGGCAGATTATTTAACCTCTTGGCCTATATTTCATAATGTGTAAAATAAGGATAATAATAATAATAACCTCTTTCTCTGGGCTGTGGGAATTAACTGAGATAATGTAAGTGCTTAAAACACTTGGTACCCAGTAAATACCAGGTTTTACCTTCTTTGTTAATTTCATATTTAATTATTTTTGCTGGTGTTTTACTTAGAATGTTCGTGGCTTCTGTGTGTGAAACTGCAGCAAGGTGCAATGGTTCATACCTGTAGGTCTAGCACTTTGGGAGGCCAAGGCGGGAGGATTGCTTGAACCCAGGAGTTCAAGACCAACCTAGAAACCAAAGTGAGACCCTGTCTCCACCAAAAATTAGCTGGGTGTGGTGACACATTCCTGCAGTCCTAGCTACTCAGGAGGCTGAGGCAGGAGGATTGCTTATGCCTAGGGGTTTGGGGCTACAGCAAACTACAACTGTGCCACTGCACTCCAGACTGGGTGATAAAGCAAGACCCTGTCTTAAACAAACATATAAAAGATAAATTGGGACAGGGTGAGGTGGCTAGTGCCTGTAATCCCAGCACTTTGGAAAGCCGTGGAAGGTGGACTGCTCTGAGCTCAGAAGATCAAGACCAGCCTGGTCAACATGGCAAAACACCATTTCTACAAAAATTAGCTGGTCATGGTGGCTCACCCCTATAATCCCAGCTACTCCGGAGGCTGAGGCTGAAGAATCACTTGAGCTTGGGTGGCAGAGTTTGCAGTGAGCAGAGATCATGCCACTGGACTCCAGCGTGGGAGACGAGACTGGAGACCCTGTCTCAAAAAACAAAACAAACAAAAAAAGATAAACTGGAATGCAGCTTTCATCCTTTGTAATGTCTTATCAGGTTGCTGTTCTTACATTTTATATTTTATTAGGTTTTTAAGAATTTAGGCTAGTTTTTTTTTTAATTTTCTGAGATGGAGTCTCACTTTGTTGCCCAGGCTGGAGTACAGTGGTGTTGGCTTACTGCAACCTCTGCCTCCCAGGTTCAAGCAATTCTCCTGCCTCAGCCTCCTGAGTAGCTGGGACTACAGGCGCACGCCACCATGCCCAGCTAATTTTTGTATGTTTAGTACAGACGGGGTTTCACCATGTTGGCCAGAATGGTCTCGAACTCCTGACCTCAGGTGATCCTCCTGCTTTGGCCTCCCAAAGTGCTGAGGTTACAGGCGTGAGCCACCGCGTCTGGCCTAGGCTAGTTTTGTAACATGATTTGGTACCTTTTGGTATTCTAGAGTTTATGTTTTATCAAATTTTAAAGAGAACATTTAATTTCTATATGGGTATATATATTAGGTGTATCATTATATAAGAGTATATAATTTCTATGCTAACTGGGTCAAGAACACTTCTTCCCCTATCTGGTTAGAAAGCCATGGCCTTTAATATATACTTAATACATTCCATGAGTTAAGGCCAGGCAAAGTGCCTTATGCTTGTAATACCAGCATTTTGGGGAGGCCAAGGCAAATGAATCACTGGAGCCCAGTTCTAGACAAGCCTGAGCAACATAGCAAAACCCCATCTCTACAAAAAATACAAAAAGATTAGCTGGGCATGGTGGTATGCACCAATAGTCCCAGTTACTCAGGAGGCTGAGATGGGAGGATCACTTCAGCCCAGGAAGCTGTGGCTATAGTGAGCCAAGTCTGCACCACTGCACTCCAGCCTCGGTGATAGAGCATGACCCTGTTTCAAAAATACACACACACACACACGGTTAACAATCTATTCAAGTGCTCTACTTCTTAAATATTTAAATATTTACATATATTTAAAATATTCCCCACCCCTCTCTTTCAGCTTCCATGAGGAAGGATTGCCCTCTTCCCATTTATATACATATATTTAAATATATTATTAAATATGGTTGACAATCTATTCAAGTGCTCTACTTAAAACAATTCTGAAAAGCAATCAGTTCCACCTTCATTATTGGCTCTTTCAAACTTGTGCATGACACACAAATTTAGACCTAGTGTTCCTTGGTTACTTTCTTCTGGATATATTCCTATGTCTTGTTCCTCTTTCCTCTCTGTATTTATTATTCCTTCCTCTTCTCAATGATAATAACGAAAGCCTCCCTAAGACAGTTTTTGACCTTTTCAAACACCAAGGGGCATCAACATACACACTGATTCTTTCTGTCTTCCTTTCATTATATTTAAAAAGTGGGGAAGCTTCCATAAGATTAAAAAATTAAAGAACATTCCCTGCCCCTCCCTTTTAGCTTCTGTGGGGAAGGACTGCCCTCTTTCCATCAATTCAGTTTCCAATCACTATGTGAACAAGACCACGACTAGCTTTTGAGTAAACAAATAGGTTAGTAACAATCTTTAAGAACAGAAATGGATGATTTTAACAGCTTAAATATCTACTTTGCTGTGTGTATGTACAGGAAGATGCTAACAGTTCCTAGTTCCTTCTTGCCTACACGAAAAGGTTGAGGCATAGGGATGCAGGCCACAGTACCTGTGACTATTGTGCCCATAAGCTGCTTGGGAAAAGCATATTAGATAGGCATAAAGAACACAAATATAGGGATCTTATAAAAACATCAAAATAAGGCCAGGCACGGTGGCTCACACCTGTAATCCCAGCACTTTGGGAGTCGGAGGTGGGCAAAAAAAGGCATGGTACCATGCACCTGTAATCCCAGCTACTCTGGAGGCTGAGGCAAGAGAATCGCTTGAATCCAGGAGGCAGAGGTTGCAGGGAGCTGAGATCACGGCACTGCACTCCAGCCTGGGTAACAACGTGAGACTCCACCTTAAAAATAATAATAATTAAATCAAAAAGCAAAAACACCAAAATGACTTTCAAGTCCCAGAAAATATTCCAATTTAAATTGTGTGATTTACCATTTTTCAGATAATCTCAAATATGGACAGAACTATGAATCCTGCCCCATCCTTATCCAAGACATTTAACAGAATCCTACTAAAAAAGGACATAGTTAATAAATGGATGGTAGCTTCTAGAAATCAACACTTAACTAAGGACTCTGTCTGGCAATCAACAACAAGTGTAGTCTCATGATTTGTAGATTTCACCTTTTCCTTTTATGGAAAAGCAGTACTTTTAACTTTTCTGATTTTCTTTCATGGCTCCATTCCATCACAACTCCTCAAAGATCACTGACAGTGACTCAGTAATATGAAATGAAAGTTCTCTGTGTCCTGAGATATCGAACATTCTGACCAGGAGACTTGACCTCATCTGTTTCCATATCAGAAATGTCCTATGTTCCAAGATAATTCTACATTCCAGTATCTTGTGGTAGAGGCAGCATGGCAGGTTGCAAGTTCAAGCTGTGTGACCTGGGTTTCAAATCTAGGACCCCTTTCTAGGTGTATAACTTCAGGCCAATTACGTAATTTGCTTGTTTTTCTCCATTACTCACCTAAAAGTATGAAGACAAAATTTGATATTAAATAGGGTTGTTACAAGATTAAATGAGGTAAACTATTTATAGAGGTCTTAAACAATATATCAGCAGCTAAATACATGTGCTATGTTGGCAATTATTTAGTCTTTTTACCACATTCCTCCTGCTTACCCAAGTAGAGAATCTTTATGCCTTTATGCTATTTTCTTTCTTTTTTCTTTTTGAGACAGTCTTGCTCTGTCTCCCACTCTGGAGTGCAGTAGCGTGATCTCAGCTCACTGCAATTTCCACCGCCTCAGTTCAAGCGATTCTCGTGCCTCAGCCTCCCAAGTAACTGGGATTACAGGTGTGTGCCACCAAACTCGGCTAATTTTTGTATTTTTAGCAGAGAGAGGGTTTTGCCATGTTGCCCAGGCTGGTCTCATAACTCCTAAAGGCCTCAAGGGATCCACCCACCTCAGCCTCCCAAAGCGCTGGTATTACAGGAGTGAGCCACCACACCAGGCTCTTTATGCTATTTTCATAATGAATTGGTATGTGGCAGTGATGCTGATTGGAACCTCTTATTTCAGCAACTTCAGGTCACAATGAAGACGCTCTGGGGGATAAAAGAAACAAACTGAGAAACACTTAATCTATGGCTAGAAAACTCAAATGCCTCAGTAGTGACAATATATTAAGTAGCCAGCTATGTTTAAGATAATGGGAACCCTTGGCCAAACAATGTCACCAGGGCATGGAGAGGGCAGGGCAAGACATACGCTGAGTTCCTTCTTTTTTTTTTTTTTTGAGATGGAGTTTCATTCTTGTTGCCCAAGCTGGAGTGCAATGGCACGATCTCGGCTCACTGCAACCTTCACCACCCAGGTTCCTCAGCCTCCCAAGTGGCTGGGATTACAGGCACACGGCACCACGTCAGGCTAATTTTTTTTTTTTTTTTTTTTGAGATGGAGTTTTGTTCTTGTTGCCCAGGCTGGAGTGCAATGGTGCAATCTTGACTTGGCACAATCTCGGCTCACCGCAACCTCCACCTCCCGGGTTCAAGTGATACTATTGCCTCAGTCTCCCGAGTACCTGGGATTACAGGCACCCGCCACCATGTCTGGCTAATTTTTTGTATTTTTAGTAGAGACAGGGTTTCGCCATATTAGCCAGGCTGGTCATGAACTCTTGTGACCTCAGGTGATCCACTTACATTGGCCTCCAAAAGTGCTGGGTTTCCCGGCATGAGCCACTGCAACCAGACCAAGTTGTTTCTCCTCCTACCCTCTAATCTCCTGCCCAGGGCTTCCACTGGCCAAACCCAACCAGCAGGCAGGGACTTCTGGGTGCCATGGTGATAGTGTTGTCCTCCAAAGGCTGTGCGGCACTAAAAGGGGAAGGGTCTGGGAGGTCGGACAACTGGAGGATCAGCTCGAAGACAACACATTTCAGGAACGTACAGATGAGGACACACCTGCTGGTGAAGGGGCAGCAAGGTTTCTCTGACATGGCTTTGGAGAGTAGAACTTACTCCCCCAAGAATGTTGAATCAGAGGCTTGTCTTCCTGTGTTTGGGGGAGGTTCAACCTTAAAATTTAAGTGGGGTGGGTTCAGGAAGCCCAAAGTGGAGAAATGAAAATAAAGTGTCTAAACAAGAATGAAAGAAAGAAAAACATAATGGGAAATCAGGCTCCCACTACTGTAAATCCTCTGTAAATGTCCCTTTTCTTAGGTCAGGACACAAAATTAAACCCCCAATGGTAATATAAAATATTGTGGATGGGCAAACTCACCAAACCTGCAGAAACATGGACAAAACAGGAAATGGTAACTTTGGTCTTTTTCTTTTAATGAATTGAAACTACAAAAAAGCTAAATTAATAGGTTACAAGTATCAACATATTTGTATTTAATTACATGTTTATAAAGACTACTAAAAAAAAAAAGGCTTGAAAAGCCAACTATTCATTCTTTTCTTTAACAAAACTGAAATTTAAGAAAGTTAAACAAGAATAGATTTAAAACTATACAATAATATAGCATAAAGCTCAGCAACCTGAGAGTCAATTTGCAACTGAGACAACTTTAAGTGGCTCCTTTTCGCTATTTTTAAAACTTACTATTTCAGAGGGCTGATATCACAACAAATGATACATCCAACTAGAGATCAAGAGTCTAGCTTTACTTGGAGGTTGCTTTAACACTTCTAAAGTCTTAAAATATTTTTGTAAGTACGTATAGTACAGCAGAAAGAATCTGAGACTTCAGCCATCATAAAAGCTAAAATGTATGGGGCACTTAGAGCACACTATGGGACACACTATGCATGGCATTCTTACTGAATCCTCACAACTACTTTATGTATAGGTTCTACTACTGCTATGTTACAAAAGAGAAAGCTGGGGGAAAATGGGCATTAAACACCCTGCTCAACAATACACAACCAGGATTTAAATCCAGAATTTATGGCCAGAGCCCCTTCCATCTCATCTCTACACTGAGCTTTAGTTTTCTCACCTATAAAGCAGTTTGGGGCTGGGCAAGGTGGCTCATGCCTGTAATTCCAGCATTCTGGGAGGCTGAGGAAGGAGGATCACCTGAGCCCAGGAGTTTGAGATCAGCCTGGGCAACACAGTGAGACCTCATCTCTACAAAAAATATTTTTTAAATAGAAAAATGAAACAGTTTGTATGGTATATTCTCACTCTAACCTAAGTTTATAAATTCATGTAACCTTGTAGTGTCTCTCATATTGCATGTTGAATTATTTTAGTAGTTCATAAAAAGCATTAAGAAATAAAATAGAAAGTACCAGAATGCATCATAAGTATGACCTAAGTACTGTTACGTGAAATTTCTTTTTCAGTTTTGAGAGTGCATATGTTGGGTCACTGATCAAAAATATACTTTCTCACTGCTGAATTCCAGCTCTGATAAAAAAATTATCATCCCAATCAGCAACTAAATGCTTTGAATGCCATACTAACAAGTATGCAAATACGAGGGTTTCTCAAACTGTGTTCCAGCAGAACTTTTCCTCAAGATGTTTGTGGGTATTTCCTTGTGGGGGAAGGGGTATTCTTTTGACCAAATAAACTTGAAGGAAGGAAATATAATGTGCAGCATTTCTCAACTTGCCAACACACACTACTAAAACTCTGATGAGCTCTGTGGAAAAACAGTAACACAATCACCAACAAAAATTAAAATCTGTTTAACTATATTAACCTAGTTTTCCCCAAGTTATAATCTCGCTCTGGAACCTCTCCTACCAAGAACTAATCTCTCCTAAGACTGGCATTCTACAAAACGAAATTTGGGAAACACTGCTTTATGTGGAACTTAACTGGGAAAAGGGGATCCTCACAACCTTCAATGATCATAGTATGTAAATCACCTTCAAATAAGCGCAAATATAGCTGAGATTAAAAAATAAATAAATAAATTATATTTTGGTTAAGTATCTCATCTCTGTTAAGCAAGTTTTCTTTTTCTTTTCTTTTCTCTTTTTTTGAGATGGAGTTTCCCTCTTGCCCAGGTTGGAGTGCAGTGGCACGATCTTGGCTCACTGTAACCTCCGCTTCCCGGGTTCTAACAATTCTCCTGCCGAAGCCTTCTAAGTAGCTGGGATTACAAGTATCTGCCATCATGCCCAGCTAAATGTTGTACTTTTAGTAGAGATGGGATTTCGCCATGTTGGCCAGGCTGGTCTTGAACTCCTGACCTTAAGTGATCTGCCCACCTTTGCCTCCCATAGTGCTGGGGTTACAGGCATGAGCCACCATGCCAGCTGCAAAAGTTTTCTCATACTACCACATAGCTGTATCATTTAATATTTATAGAAAGAATGTATTATTATACTCTGAAAACATGAGGTGGGGAAGAGGGGAGAAAAGATAAATTTTAAAAGGCAAAAAACAAAAATTACCTATTCAAATAAATTACAATTTAGAGAGACAAAACTTACATAACATATAAAAAAACATAACCCACCAATATTAAACAGCAATGAAACCACACTGAAAACTAGAGAGATGGGAGCCAAAAGAGCATCTAAATGGATCATGTTAATGGCCTGAGTTTCTGTCTCTCTGCTATAGAATCCAAAAGTAAATGAACTGACTGGCTGATAATACACCATCAAAGCAGGAAAAAGCCTGTTTACCGAACGCCTTGAGGCCTGGCCTTTAGAATAGTACCCAGAAGAATGGGCATTAAAAATTGCCTAAGCTGGACGTGGTGACTCATGCCTGTAATCCCAGCACACAGGGAGGGCTAGGCAGGTGGATCACGAGCTCAGGAGTTCGAGCCCAGCCTGGCCAACATGGTGAAACCCTGTCTCTACTAAAAATACAAAAAATTAGCTGAGTGTGGTGGTGTGTGCCTGTAATCCTAGCTACTTGGGAGGCTGAGGTGGGAGAATTGCTTGAACCTGGGAGGTGGAGGTTGAAGTGAACTGAGATCGAACCACTGCACTCCTGCCCAGGTAAGAGAGCAAGACTTCACTTTGAGAAAACAAAAGGAAAAAAACCTACTTGTGAACCAAATTAGAAATAGACATTTGAGGAGATATGAATGCTAATGAGTGCTGAATATCAACCTCATCTCTTACTAGTGATAGAATCCTGAGCTGCAAAGAATCCTGCAAAGAATCCAAGCCAGCATGCCATGTTTACATAGGTAGGGGATTAATATCAACTACAGCCAAAGCATGTTCTTTACATCCCCGAATTTAATTCTGTATTTTTGGTCCTTTCTTTCCTACTGATTGCCTTTGGTTAATGTTTTTCCTTCCCATAAAACACATAGCTCACAGAACTTTACAACAGCTGTAAGAACGAAACTGATGTCAGGTTTGAGCATTTGTTAATCAACAGCCTGACTTACTAAGCTCGTACTTTTACGACCATAAAACATTTAGTTCTTGACTATTTATTCATAAGCACGAAGGTAGAAAATTTGAAAATACACATTTTGATGTTATTCTCATTACCCTAAGCAGAGAACTTTGGTACTGTGAAAGAACACTAGGCATCTGACCAACTGGGGGAAAAAGGTTAAAGCACAGTCACATGCCATCAAGTGCTCAGATAGACTGCAAGACCACCAGAAAAAGGGGAGGGAACTAGCGCAGGAGAAAAAGGCAAGTCAGAAGCCCACATACAAATCACCGAAAATAAGGGCAAGAGATCTGGAGGGGTTTTCAACCTGGGGCCCTTGATACAATAAGGGGATGACTGAATCCCAGAGAGATGGAGTTGTCCAGAGTGACAACATAATTAGTCATGGAGTCAGGACCTAGCCCAGATCTTTTGATTGCCAGGCTTCTGTGTTTCCCACTGTAACACAGGTCTCCCCATCTTCCCTACAAAAATAATGTGGAAATTAAATACTATCTACTGGCCTAACTAAACTATAAGCCACTAATCAAATTATGACTATACAACTAAAGTATTTATAATTATCCATCTCTTTTGGATTATAACATGTGGTTACTGTTTGAAAACCTATTAAAATCCGAATTAGGATCTATTTATAAACTTTCATTGCAAAATACGCATTCAAAAATGCTCAGCAAGGAAAGTAAAATTACTTCATATGAGGGAGTCATATTCTGTCTCAGGGAGCACATATTTTGAAGTGAGGCAGAACTGGGTTCAAATCCTGGCTCAACTGTGCCATGTTTGTGTGATCCTGGACAAACTCCTCACTTTGGTTTCCCATCAGTAATGATGCTGGGGACAATACTAAGAGGTTTGTCCAACATTTAGATCTAAATGGTAATTTGTTCCCCCAACCTAATTAATTTTGTTAATCTCTCTTGTTTGTCTATTTCAACTTCATACACCTCTCCCAAAAAACTTAGCAGCTACATCACAAATATTATGAATATTAGTATACTAAACCTTAAAAAAAGAAATATATGCCTAAGAACATTTAATACATTTTGAGTACAACATTTGTAAATGTTAGTGAAAAGGTCTGAAGACATTACTGCATAAAGTATGAAACTTAATCCAAGTAAACTGGACAAAGAATGAAGAGAACCAGATTCAGTCATGTGGCTAATACGCCCTACAGCCCTAGGAAAGAGACTTCACTTTGCAGAAAGCTCCACCTGTTACAGCTAAAAGTGAACTGAACTCTGCCTTAGTGTCCCCACCTGCAGAAAGAACCATTCTGCCCAGATTGTTTCTGAAATTCTAAAGTTTCTTCCACCTGGAAAAATCTATCACTGGCATCACAAAACTTATTATGTCTAGGCATTTGATACATGGCAGCATGTCAGATGTAGCGATTCATTTAATCATCTGACAACCGTCTCAGATATGGTCTATTATTATTATCATCCAAGGAATCCAAGCCAGACAGAAGGAACTTGCTTAAGGTTATACAACCCACAGCCCCTGTAAAGAGCAAGCTACAGTTCATTAGACAAGGTCACCAAGTAGGAACTTAATTAAGATCAAGTTACACAATGTATATTTTGTTTCTCAAACATAGTATCAAAATAAAGTGTGTGATGTTTTTAACAGTATCATACTTCCTTGGTCCTCAACAATTTTTGCTGGATAATGCTACCAAAGAACAATTACTATATAATACCAAACTGCCACTAAATAATGGCTAACTAGATTTTCTCAGTCTTTGAAAATATGCATACAAATACACACATAAACAAGCAGACACAATCTATAACTTAAAACACTATATACTAAGTACCAAGGCAAAAGCTATTAAAGATCATACAGATAGGTATGCATTGGATATGGTCAACATAAATGGCCAAGGCAGGATTTACCTCCTTCCTTTGGAGCCACTTCACACCCGAATGCCCGCTTGCAATTCTCTGCATGCCATTCTCCCTTCCTCTGCAGGCTTAACATCACAGCTGCTGTAAACCACAACTCTGCTGTCCCCTCACCCCTTCTGTTTTAAAAGTTAAAAGCACAGTGGGACTGGGAAGCTCAGAGAGACAGAAATGGCACAACTAAGGACTACAACACACACACCCAAAAATGCAGATGGCAACAAGCTGTCAACCTGATTTCATTGCCACCAGTCTATGATCTGCCACCTAGGCCTGCGGTAACTCTTCGCATAATCCTTGGAGGGCCGGAGAAACAGAAGCAGAACACTGATCATTTTATTCACAGACTGGTCTACTCTACAAATGGCTATGGCAGAAATATTTGCTTCACTTTGCTCCGTCCCCATATTCTGGACTGATAGAAGCAGAGATTAGGGGTGTCGAGCCCAGTCTCTTTCACTGCAAGACCCCCTTGCAGGAGAATTTTTTTAAAAAGTAGTGGTTAGGATCTGGTCAGATAGTTATTAAGAGCACATAATGTAAGAACTCTCACATAGCTCAATCCCTTCTTTAATTAAAGGTGGCTCTAATATAAGTCTTCTCACAGTAATGGCCAAAAGATAGACTGGCGACTAAATCTCCATGAAATTTTAGTTACTTGCTCTCATAATGCCAGATCTTTACACCTCAATAATTAAATAACAAGTCCCAAGTAATTTAACCTAGAGATTCAGAGATTTGATCTGTTTTTCCCACAATTCTATCACACAACGAAGTTTGCAAAAAAAAAAAAAAAGTTTACCAAAGTTTTTCTGTTATCCATATTAATCCACCTTCCACAGTCCTATTTTTGTAGCACATAAAGACACTCATAAAATCAAATGCCCAATTAAAAGGAACAATGAAAAAGAAGAAAATTTTTATTATTTTTATTTTATACAAACATTTTGAGACGCAGAATCGCTGTCACTCAGGCTGGAATGCAGTGATCATAGCTCACTGCAGCTGCAAACGCCTAGGCTTAGGCAATCCCTCCTCAGCCTCTTGGGTAGCTAGGTCTAGAAGCACACACCACCATGCCCAGTTAATTTATTTTTGTAGATAATGGGGTCTTGCAATGTTGCTCAGGTTGGCCTCCAACTCTTGGTCTCAAGCAAACCTCCCACCTTGGCCTCCCAAAGCACTGGGGTTATAGGAATGAGCTACCCCACTTGCCTTGAACTTTTAAAATAGAGTTGGAGGCTGGTGTAGTGGCTCACACCTATAATCTCAGTTGCTTTAGAAAGCTGGGACAGGAGGATGGCATAAGCCCAGGAGTTCAAGACCAGCACGGGCAACAGAGCGAGACACCATCTAATTTAAAAAAATTTTTAATTAAAAAATAAAATAGAGCTGGAATAGAAACAATGCCAGAAAGATAACCAAAAGACAATACCTGAAATAAAATTCTGTCCTACTACTGAATTTTACTTTTGGAGGGTGGGGTTGAGGAGGTCGGATTTGTGTATTTTCCTGGCAGATGGCTACCCTGTGAGTGATTAGTCATCAATCTGGGAAAAAGCCTCTTGGGAAAGTATAGCAGTTAATTAAAGAAATCTACAATCCTACAAAAGTTGATCAAAACAGAAAACTTTAGTAAATATTCTAAGGTAATAAAGACCCTGTGTGGCATACACATTTGCAATATACAAATAGTCAAATAAAATCAAGTTACCAAACCCTATACTTACACTGGACTTTCTCAGCAATTCTTTTATATTTTTAGGAAACGTACACAGCCTTACTCAGCATCTCACTTTATATGTGATGAAACAGAAATCTTATTAATACACCTTAGAACATAAAATACATGGGAAAAAAACTGACAATGCAAGAACCTGAAGTCTAAAATGTTAATGAAGGAAAGTAAGCTGCCTTGAAATTAAAAAACATATAGCCAGGCAGGTGTGGTGGCTCCCACCTGTAATCCCTGCACTTTGGGAGGCCAAGGCAGTAGGATTACTTAATCCCCGCAGTTCAAGATCAGCTTGGGCAACATGGCAAGACCCTGTCTCTACAAAAAACATAAAAATTAGCCGAGCTAGACGTAGTGGTGTGAGCCTGTGGTCCTATCTACAGGGAGGCTGAGGTGGGAGGATGGCTTGAGCCCAGGAGGTTGAGGTTGCAGTGAGCCATGTTCACACCACTGCACTCCAGCCTGAGTGACAGAGCAAGAACCTGTCTCAAAATACAAAACACACTTTGGGAGACTGAGGCAGGCGGATCACCTGAGGAAGGCAGTTCGAGATCAGCCTGACCAAGATGGAGAAACCCCATCCCTAAAAAAATAAAAAAGAAAAAGAAAGCAAATACCACCCATTTGTTACAGTAACAAATAATTTCATGAAATATTCTATACTTCTATCCAGCATGAATCTTTGTGATGTTATGCTCAAAAAATAGTTAACCTATACGAATGGGCCTAGTATAGAGACTATTTTTCAGGAATGAAGGGGGGGTGGGAAGGGGCGCTGCATCACCGTCTGTGGGAGACAGTATGACAACACACATCCTGCCAAGTAATAAAAACTTTATTCAACAAGCAAGAGGAACCAAATCTTACAGAGAAAGTAATAAACATACTTCAAGGGCCGGGCATGGTGGCTCACGTCTGTAATCCCAGCACTTTGGGAGGCCAAGGTGGGCAGATCGCAAGGTCAGGAGTTCGAGACCAGAATGGCCAACATAGAGAAACCCTATCTCTACTAAAAAGACAAAAATTGCCCGGGTGTGGTGACACGTGCCTGTAATCCCAGCTACTCAGGAGGCTGAGGCAGGAGAACTGCCTGAACCCAGGAGGCCGAGGTTGCAGTGAGCTGAGATTGTGCCACTGCACTCCAGCCTGGGTAACAGAGCAAGATAGTCTCTAAATAAATAAATATCAAATAAGTAGCCTTTAGAAAAAAGTTCTGTCCACAGTAGTAATTAAGCATAACTACTGCACTTCATCTGAGGTTAAAAAAAAAAAAATACAACTTTGTCAGAAAAACATAACACAGAAGACTTCCATTGTTGAGTAAAAATATTTTTATATAAAGATATTTAATGACAAGAAAAGCTTAATAAGAGATGTGTATTATATGCATACAATATATTTCGTTATGCAGAGAAAAAAATACACAGAAAAAGTGCAAAAACGTTGACAGTAACCAAATCTATGTGTTAAGATTACAAACAATGTTTTAAAGATTTTCTAGTACTCCCTGCATTTTGCAAGCTTTGACAAAGATCAGGCATTATTTCGAAAAGCAGAAAATTTTTAAACTGCAAAAAGGTGGCATTCACTTGTCATACAGGCAAACAACAAGTGCATGCTTACAAAACATAGGCCCTAAGCTGCTTTCACAGATCACAGAGTCTAGATTTCAAATACAACTGCTAATTACTTGCTAGCAATTTGAAGAAACCACAAAATAGGGCTAAACACTTTCACTTCTGGCTCTACTATAAAGATTTCATAATTAATACAAAATAAAAACAAATAAAGATTTACCCTTTCTACAAAAAGGTCTACGTCCGGCTTTCTGTATCAGAATATTAACGACCATTTGATTTTTTAAAAAATCATCAATTTATATTATTTTACACAAATGCCACCTCAAAGAATGTGGGTTTAGTTTGGTAATTCCAAAGTGTAGACACTTAACACAAAGTGCAAGAAGTTTTATGCATTTTAGCGTCAGCGAACGCACAAAAAAACCTTCTGTATGAAGATGAGCGTATTTTATACACACCTTTCCATTACCTCTTAAGTGCCTGACATCTAATGAGGCTTTCTGCAAAAGTACTTTGCTTAGCCTGGGCATGGGAATATCTGGGAAGCTGTCAAAATCGATCTCAACTGCATTATATTCAAGGCACAGAATGTCAACTCCTGACTGGGCTTCCTTCTTCCTTCTTTCACAAGAGCGCCTTTAATATCCCCTAGCCTACATTTCCGGGCTTATGAGTCACTGAGAAATGAGCTCTAGGTTTCTCTTAGAATGCTGCTCAAATAGCTCCTCTACAGCATTCAAGGATCTGGCCCCAAAATACCTCTTTAGCCCAATACCCCCCGCCCCCTGCACCATGCAAACAAACGGCATGATCCATGATTTCTAGGCTTTGTCTTCTCGTTTTTGCTGCCCTTCCACACTCTTCGGCAACCCTCCTCTCCTAAATCCCATCAGGCCTTCAAGACTCTGCTCGGCACCCCTCGCCCAGGAAGCCTTCCAGGTTTCTGCCAGGCAGAAGTGATCGGTTCGGTTCCGCCGGGTGCCCTTCTAGTTCTCTGTCCTTTCACAGGACTTACCACCTCCCTCCCGGTATCGCAGTTATTTGTGTACACGTCTTATCTCCCACACCAGAGTCTAAGCTCCTCGGGGGAGGGGACAGGGGCTGGCTTCACCTTTGAATCCCTCCGGCGCCGGCCGACTACTGCGCCTGCACGCAGTCCGCGCTCGGGCTGGTTCCATTGCACTCGAGAACGCTCCGACCGCACAATTCCTAACCAGAAATCAGTTAGGCATTTCCCTGAACTGATCACAAAGCTGGTATCCGCCTCCCGACAACAGGAAGTTTACCAGGGGCGGGAGCGAGGCGCTGGAGCCCGGGTGCTGCCGGTGACAGTTGGCCCGGCCCGCACTTCCCCGCCCTCCCGGCTCCGGCCCGGGCCGCCCGGCGCCACCAGCCCGGCCTGAGAACCACAGAGGGGGCCCCCGGCAGGAGCGCCTGGACCGCAGGCCCCCGGGCGCCCCGCGCCGACGAAGACAAGAGGAGCGTCTCAACGAGGGACCCGGGCCGAGGCAGACGGAGAGGGCAGGCCGGGCCCGGATGCTCCCGCGGGCTCCGGGGCCAAGCCGGGCTGAGGCAGCCGCCACCCGAGAAAATGGAGGCAGCCCCGGGGCCAGTGAGGGCCCGGCGGGGCAGGCGGAAGCTGGGCGGGCGTCCGCGCCACGAGTAGGGCCGAGCCGGGGGTCACTCACGGGGCTGGGCTGGGCGTTCCCTTCTCTGCCTCCGCGTCGTCGCCGTCCCCGTCCTCGGCCGCCGCCGCCTCGGGCTGCTCGTTTGGTCCCCGCGGCGTGGCTCGGACGCTCGGCCCCTCCGTTGTCTTCCGCCCGCTCCTGCTCCAGGCGACGGGCTCCCGCGGCTGCGGCGGCGGCTGCGCGGGCGGACGGCGGCCCAGGGGCTCCCGCGGCGGCCGCCGCGCTACTGCGCTCGCTCGGGCTGCGGCTGCAGCTGCGGGACCCGACGCCGCCTTAGTCTTCGCCTATGCCACCGCCCCGGCGCCTGAAGGCTCTGTGTCTCCCAGGCCGCGCCGCTCCCAGATCCCCGCGCCCCACTCGCGGCCCGACCCCGGCTTTGACGTGCGCACTGCGCAGCCGCCGAGGACGCGACGTCGGGCGGCGCCGCAACGCCCCCTTCCGCCTCGGGCGCCCCCGGGCGGCCGGCGGACTCAGTGCGCTGCGAGTCGGCGCCAGGCCCCAACGGGAGGGGCCGCAGAGAAAAGGAGAAGCCGAGTCCGCAGTTCCTCTTCCTCCGCTGCGGCTTCCGAGGCGGGGCTCAGCCCCTTCTCCGCCTGAGCGCTCTTCCTACGGGAATCGCACGCTCACTTTCAACGACCGCTTCCTCAACTCTTCAAGCTTGTTTCTGCGGAAGGCCCGCAGCCCACTTTGTGCAGACCGATTCTTTCTTGCGATCAGATCATTTTAGCATCTAGGGGGACACAGCATAGAAAGTGCCGGAACGTTCCAGATTAATGGGAACATTCCTATTTAAATCAGCAACCTGGATTTAAATCCTACTCCACCATTTGCTATCTGTGGGCTGTTTCACGTCCCTGTGCCTGGATTTCCTCGCACATTAAAAAAAAATGTGTAATAATATAGTGGTTCCTCCCACGGGCCCCTCGGAGTGAACGGGACAGTGCATTACAAAGCTCTGACAGTGGAGACTGGCACATACAAATGCCTTATGTGTGTACTTTTGTTTCTTTGTTATTAATGTGTAATTGAGCTACTTTTTAAGCACCTCCTGTATGCCAGGGGGTGGGGCAGTGATCGAAACAGTCTCTGCTTCTGGCGCAAACAGTTGACAAATAATTGACTAATAAACCTAAATATCTATAATACTGGACAGGTTTTTTTGTGGGTTTTTTTTTTTGTTTTTTTGAGACGGAGTCTCGCTCTGTTGCCCACGCTGGAGTGCTCACTGCAACCTCCGCCTCCCGAGTTGAAGCGATTCTCCTGCCTCCGCCTCCCAAGTAGCTGGTATTACAGGCGCCTGTCACTACGCTTGGCTAATTTTTGCATTTTTAGTAGAGATGGGGTTTCTTTATATTGGTCAGGCTGGTCTCGAACTCCTGACCTCAGGCAATCCACCTGTCTCGACCTCCCAAAGTGCTGGGATTACGGGCGTGAGCCACTGTGCCTGGCCCAATACTGGACAGTTTTAAGTGCCCTGGAGAAAAACACCACTAGGTGAGGAGGAGAGAGAAGGCAGGCTGTTGTTATTTGCAGTGCTCCTCCAGGGAGCGGCTTCCTGGAGAGAGAGGGCCTGGGAGCTTTCTGTATGGAACAGCAGAGGGACCCGAAGGACCAAGGCCCTGAAGCCAGAATGTGCTGGCTTGAGGCCCCAGAGAGGGCAGGAAATAAGGAAGGAGTGGGGCCCTAGAGACCAAAGTTAGGCCTTCCTGTTTTTACTCTCAAGGAGTTGGGAAGCAATTTGAAGGGTTTTGAGCAGAGAAAGGACATGGACTGACATTTCAGAAGGATCCCTGTGGCTGTGGTATGAGGACCAGTCCAAAGGGCCTAAGGGTTTCAGCAGGGGGTCAACGAGAAGGCTATTGAAATCAGCCTGCCAGAAGATAACGCTCGGTTCTGGGTGGTGGCAGTAGAAGAGTAAAATGGTCACCTCTAGACACATTTAAAAGATGGCTCATGCCTGTAATCCCAACGCTTTGGGAGGCAGAGGTGGGAGGATCCTTTGAGGTCAGGAGTTCCCAATCAACCTGGCCAACATAGTGAAAGGCTGTCTCTACTAAAAATACAAAACCTAGCCGGGCATGGTGGAGGGCACCTGTAATCCCAGCTACTCGGGAGACTGAGTCATGAGAATCGCTTGAACTTGGGAGGCAGAGATTGCAGTGAGCTGAGATTGCGCCACTGGAATCCAACCTGGGCAATAGAGGGAGACTCAGTCTCAATAATAATTAATAATAATAATAAAAGGTGGCTCACTAACACTTTGGGAGGCCAAGGCAGGAGGATCACTTGAGACCAGGAGTTGGAGACCAGCCTGGGCAACATAGTGAGACCCCTATCTCTGGAAAAAATAAAAATTAGCCAGGCATGGTGGCATGTGCCTGTAGTCCCAACTACTTAAGAGGCCGAGGTGGGAGGATCACTTAAGTCTGGAGAGTCAAGGCTCCAGTGAGCTGTGACTGTGCCGCTGTCACTCCAGCCTGGGCCACAGAGTAAGACCCTGACTCAAGAAAAAAAAAAAAAGCTAAAAGGATTTTCCTGATTTCTAATTTTTTTTTTCTCAAGCATCTGGAAGATACAATTTGGTGATATGGGGAAAATTTAAGGAGAAACAGGTGTGAAGGAAGGAATTTGGGGATTTATTTAGAGACATATAAAGTTTGAGCTGCCTGTTGGACACCCAAGTTCAGAGGAAGCTGGGTGCAGTGGCTCACGCCTGTAATCCTAGCACTTTGGGAGGCTGATCACGAGGTCAGGGGTTTGAGGCCAGCTTAACCAACATTGTGAAACCCCATCTCTACTTAAAAATACAAAAATTAACCGGGCATGGCAGCATGCATCTGTAATCTCAGCTACTTGGGAGGCTGAGACAGGAGAATTGCTTGAACCGAGCAGGCGGAAGTTGCGGTGAGCCGAGAGCTTGCCATTGCCCTCAGGCCTGGGCAACAGAGCAAGACACTGTCTCAAAAAGAGTTCAGAGGAGAAGTCTGGGCCAGAGACAGTATTTTGGCAGTTCTCAGAATAGGTAAAACCTCTGGACAGTGAGATTCTTTAGGATGTGAGTGTTAGCGCTAAGCCCAGTCCCCCAGCAATGACAGGTCAGGGAATGATTAGGAACCAGCAAAGAACCCTGAGAGGGAGGATCCGGTGTGGTAGGAAGATATCCAGGAAAATCGGGCCAGGCACGGTGGCTCACGCCTAAAATCCCAGCACCTTGAGAGGCAGAGGCAGGTAGATCACTTGAGGCCAGGAGGTTGAGACCAGCCTGGCCAACATGGTGAAACCTCGTCTCTACTAAAAATACAAAAATTAGTGGGGCATGGTGGTGCACACCTGTAATCCCAGCTACTCAGGAGGCTGAGGCAGGAGAATTGTTTGAACCAGGGAGGTGGAATTGCAGTGAGCCAAGATCACACCACTGCCCTCCAGCCTAGGTGACAGAGCGAGCCTATGTCTCAGAAAATAAAATAGGAAGGAAGGAAGCCATCTGCTGGAAGACCGGGGACACCTTTCAGTGGGGAGGATGGATCTCTGCTGCCAAATGCGGCTTGTATTTAAGTAAGCTTACTATTGGTCATTGGTCTCAGCTCCAGCGAGGCCACTCCTTGGTAAGAGTTGTTTCGGTGGACAGATAAGTGGCAAGACCTGATTGGAGTGGTCTTTAGAAAGAATGAGACTGGCTGGATGTGGTAGCTCACGCCTCTATTCCCAGCACTTTGGGAGGCGGAGGCAGGTGGATCTCCTGAGGTCAGGAGTTCAAGACCGACCTGACCAACATCACAAAACCCTGTCTCGACTAAATACAAAAAATTAGCCAGCCATGGTGGTATGCACCTGTTATCCCAGCTATTGGGGAGGCTGAGGCAGGAGAATCGCTTGAACCCAGGAGGCGGAGTTTGCAGCAAGCTGAGATTGTGCTATTGCACTCCAGCCTGAGCTACAGAGCACACAGCTCTGTCTCAAAAAAAAAAAAAAAAAAAAAAAAAAAAAAAAAAAAAAGAGAGAGAAAAAAAAAAAAAAAAAAAAAAAAAGAGAGAAAGACAGAGAGCGAGCGAGGGAGAAAGGAAGGAAGGAAAGAGGGAAAGAAGGACGGACAGACAAGACCTAGAAAGTCTCTAGAAAGAATGGGGACTCTAGAAAGAGAGATCGTTGGTGTAGACATTTTCATGACATTTTGTTTCTAATGAGGAGTAGATAAATGGCGTGGTGGCTGGAGGGAATGTGGGGTCCAAGCAAATGTTTCGTTTTATTTCATTTAGCTCTGGTTTTGGATTGGGCGCTCTTCCAGCTTAAATGCTGGTGGGAATGATTGAGTAGAGAGGGAAAATGTGACGATGAGGGTCGTGGGCTGTTTTCTGGAGAGCTGTCCCTGAATGAGTGAGAAGGGAAGGACGCAGAGTGCACTGGAAGGTGTGGCCTTGGATAGGAGCAAGGCAGGTGAGGTCATGGTACCAGGAGGGCAGGCAGAGAATGTGGGCAGGAGGCAGGGAGCCAGGCAGGCGAGGTTCCTGGAACTTGCAGACAGTCCCTTCCGAGGGCTTCCATTTTCTCAGAGAAACAGGAAGAACATTCACTCATTTATTTGCTCAGTACAGGGAGGGAGGAGGTGCTGCAAGGTCGGGGCGGGAGGAGTAGGTATGAAAAGGACCAGTCAGCTGGCTTATTCTGTGTTTTTCGGCAGCCACATTTTGCTGGGAAGGTGACGAATTCGATTCCACCAGGGTTGTTTTTGCTAGATAGTTCCATGGAGGGAGGCAGAGGAAAGGAAGGTAAAGGTACAATAAGGTAGTAATAATTACGGCAGAATGTTGAATCCACGCCTGTCCAGGAGGGAGTGAGGAGGGGTTGTGGGCGGTGGGAGAGTGGTCCATGTGAAGGTGGCAGGATCAAGGTTCAGCTGGGTTAGGCATGGTAAGAGAGTGAGCTGGAAAGAAGAGCGGGCGGTTGGAGAGCCAGGTCGCTTGCTCCTGAGATTATGGAAGGAGTGTTTTTCAGGAATAGGCCTGGGGCAGCTTCTCGAACTATGTGAATTTGTAATGCGATTTTCCAGAGGATCTTGTGGAAATGTAGATAATGGTTTTAGTGGTCTGGAGTGGACCCCTAATTCTGCATTTCTAACAAGATGAGACGGGGAGGGGTGGAGGAAGATACTGATTTTTGCTTGTTTTGAGATGGAGTCTCACTCTGTCACCCAGGCTGGAGTGCAATGGCACCAACTTGGCTCACTGCAACCTTTGCCTCCCAGGTTGAAGCAATTCTCTTGCCTCAGTCTCCCAAGTAGCTGGGATTTCAGGTGCCCACCACCACATCCGGCTAATTTTTGTATTTTTAGTAGAAATGAGGTTTCACCATGTTGGCCAGGCTGGTCTCGAACTCCTGACCTCAGGTGAACCACCCATCCTGGCCTCCCAAAGTGCTGGGATTACAGGCTTGAACCACCTTGCCTGTCCAGATGCTAATGTTATTCTGATTATTGGCATGATACCACAACCCCAATAAATGCAACACAAAAAAAGAAAACTAGATTAACATTGCTCACTAACCTAGATAGGCAGATAGGTGGAAAACCTCACTACAAAATATGAAATGTAAGTAAAATGTCAGCACGTTAAAAGTAAAGTCCACCCCAACCAAGCGCAGTCTATCTCAATCATATTGGATGCTGTTAGAAAACCAGTTGTTCTCACTGAGAAGGAGGCCACAGGCCTTGTGGGGCTGGACTTAGAGAGAAACCAGTCGAGGAGACATCCTGCAGGCTTGGAAACGAGGAGGAGCAAGCTTGCCATCATCCAGTTCCTCTTTGCTAACCGAGAAAGGGTGGGGGGAAAGTGACCAGCCCTCACAGGTGAGACCGCAAGTGATGCCAAATTTTGAAACTTTGTTCATTAGGACTTTACCAACACAGCTTTTTTTCTTCTCTTATTTTTATTTTTTTTCCGAGTTGGAGTTTCGCTCTTGTTGCCCAGGCTGGAGTGCAATGGTGCTATCTCAGCTCACCGCAGCCGCCACCTCTTGGGTGCAAGTGATTCTCTTGCCTCAGCCTCCCGAGTAGCTGGGATTACAGGTGTGTGCCACCACACCCAGCTAATTTTGTATTTGTAGTAGAGATGGGGTTTCTCCATGTTGGTCAGGCTGATCATGAACTCCCCACCTCAGGTGATCCGCCCACCTCAGCCTCCAAAAGTGCTGGGATTACAGGTGTGAGCCATCGCTCCCGGCCTTTTTTTTTTAAGATGAGAATTCTTTGTAACCGTAGTCCCAAAGAGAGGCTTTTATTGTGCTGACATTCCTCAAAAACAAATGTGGACTCAGTTTCCCACAGAATAAAAGAATCCCTAGGGGTGAGTTATCCCATATGTAGGGCTTTGATTGCTTTGCTTTAAGGGTAAGAGTAAGAGTCCAAATCAATGTCTTAACTGGGAGAAACAGCTGAGAATTATAGCAGCAAGACAGTAGAAATTTCTGATACAGGGGTTTGTAACAAATTCCGAAACCAAACTGGAAGAAAGCATGTCATTTGACCACTTGAATTTACCCTTGGAGATATCTTCTAAACCCTTCTGTTGGGCTCTCTGGGAATACTTTTCTATTAAAATACTTCTCTGTAGGCACAACCACTTTCTAGAAAATTCTTCCACCTGTTCATCTATTAAAATACTTCTCTGTAGGCTGGGCGGGGTGGCTCATGCCTGTAATCCCAGCACTTTGGGAGGCGGAGGTGGGCGGATCACCTGAAGTCAGGAGTTCAAAACCAGACTGACCGACGTGGTGAAACCTGGTCTCTACTAAAAAATACAAAAATTAGCTGGGCATTGTGTATCTGTAGTCCCAGCTACTTGGGAGGCTGAGGCAGGAGAATCGCTTGAACCCGGGAGGCAGAGGTTGCAGTGGGCCAAGATGGTGCCATTGCACTCCAGCTTGGGCAAGAATAGTGAAACTTCTCAAAACCAACCAACCAACCAAACAAACAAAAAAAACCTGTCTGTAGCCACAACCATTTTCTAGCAAATTCTCCCACCTGTTCATCATGAAATGCTTTTGAACAGAGGCCCTTCATTCTCTAATGACGGCCCACAGATCTCAGGCAGATATAAGGCAGTGTCTTCATTCTTGAGTCAGCCCTGGCTCCCTGTGAGTCCCATCACTTTTATTTCCCTTCCTATCCTCTGTGAAGCTTGGATGTAGGATGGAGGAACGTCCCTGCCTTAATCAGACCATCTCTGAAAGGACTTTGGAGTCTGACTCACAGCTTCCCTCCCCACCCCACCTAGTGCCTGACCTGACTTCTTCTGGGCAACACAACTGCCACTCATCCCATCTATGGGGTCAGAGTTCCCTTGTATTCTCTGCCCCAGTGACCTTCATTTCTATTCCACTTCAAAAGCCACTTGTTTAGCCCCACCTGCATACTGCAATTGAAGGACTCTACCTTTGAAGCTTGAACTCTAGTTATCTTTTGCCCCGCCCATCCGCCCACCCAGCACACACCCTCAGACTCACCCAACCTGCTCTAAATCTCAATGAAACTTTGTTTATTCAATAAATACTTATCGAGAGTAAATAATTACTGAGTACAGTGAGAATGAGACATTGAATAATCTGTGGTCCTTACTGTCAGTGAGTTTATAGTCCTGGAAAGAGACACAAAAAAACAGACAACTACGGAAGAGTGAGACGTGAAACATGAATAAGACTTAGTCAAGTGAAGGCCGGGCGTGGTGGCTCATGCCTGTAATCCAAGCACTTTGGAGGCCAAGGTGGGCGGATCACCTGAGGTCGGGAGTTCAAGACCAGGCTGACCAACATGGTGAAACGCTGTCTTTAAAAAAAAAAAAAGGCTTAGTCAAGGGAAGATGGGGGAAAATGTTCAAGGAAAATCATGCAAGTAGCACCAAAAGCATGGTGAATTTAGGGAACTTCGTATGAGTAGTTCATTATATAGAGCTTAGAGTTTGAGGAAGGGAATTGGCATCAGATAAAGTTGGAGAGATAAGCAAAGGGCTAGTCTTGAAGAGCCATGCCATCCATATTAAAGAGACTGGGTTTCAACATGAAGGTAGTGGGGGTGGGTTAGGTAGGTGGGCATTGAAACTTTAAGCCACTGAGTGACACACTCAAGTGTGTACTGTAGATTTGGTACTCTGATCCTGGTGAGTGCTGTGGTTGAGAGGAAGGCCAAATTGAAGGCCGTGAGGCCAGTAGGGGGTTGTTCTCATTCTGAGAAGTGGTAATGAGGGCCTGAGCTAGGATTGGGTATAGGTAAAAGTGAATCCATTAGAAAAAAAATATTTAGGAGGTAGTACTTGGTGTTCTGATGGATGTAGAAGTCTAGGATGTGAGGTCAGGAGTTTGAAACCAGCCTGGCCAACCAACATGTGAAACCCCATCTCTACTAAGAGTACAAAAATCAGCTGGATGTGGTGGCAGGTGCCTGTAATCCCAGCTCCT
>NW_016107372.1:926845-929547 GCF_001604975.1 Cebus imitator
AAAAAAAAAAAAAAAAAAAAAAAAAGTAGAAGCAGCATCCCGCGATCGTCCTCCCTGCAGAAACACCAAATTGAACAACTATCCACACAAAAAGCACCTTCCTAAGAACCAAAAATTAGGTGAGCGATCATAGCACCTGGTTTTAATTTCATGTCCCTGAAAGAGACACTGAAGAGGGTAGGAAAGACAGTCTTGAATTGCTGATGTCCCCCATGCCCCATCCCATGGCAGTAACCATGGGTTGCAAAGAGAATCTGCTCTTGGGGGAGGGAGAGCACAGTGATTGAGGGATTTTGCATCTTCAGCTGTGGCGGCTGTGGGGAGGGAATACGTCTGCTTGAGGAAAGGAGAGGGGAGAGTCAATGGGGCTCTGTATTGCAGCTAAGGTATCAGCTCAGCCTTAGGGGAGCAGAGCAGCAAACAGGCTCTTAGGGTCCCTGATTCCAGGCCATGGTTCTTGGATGGCATTTTTGGGCCTGTCCTGGACCAGAGGGGAGTCTACTGCCCTGAAGGGTGAGTCCTAAACCTGGCGGCAGTCACCATAAGCTGACCGAAGAGCCCTTGGGCCTTGAATGAACAGTGACAGCGGCCAGCCAGTACTTATGTGGGCCACGGTGGAATAGAGCACCAGATAGACGCCTGAGGTTTCCTATTCCAGGCTCTGGCTCCTGTTTGGCCTCTCTGGGACCAGGGGGATCTCGTTGCCCTCAAGGGAAGAACATATGCCTGGCTGGCATTACCACCTGATGATTGTAGAACCCTAGAGCCTTAAGGGAACACAGGTGGTAGCCAGGCAATGGTAACTGTGGGTCGTGGGCACGACCCAGTGCTGTGCAGGCTTTAAGTCTGACCCAGCATGGTCCCAGTGGTGGTGGCCACAGTGGCGCTTTGCGTCACCCCTCCCCCAGTTCCAAGCAGCTCAGCACAGAGAGAGAGACTCTGAAAGAAAGTAAAGGGGCTGGGCACAGTGGCTCATGCCGGTAATCACAGCCCTTTGGGAGTCTGAGGAGACAGGATCGCTTGAGTCCAGGAGTTCAATTCAGCAAGAGGATATAAGAAATGTAAAAATATGTGAATCCAATACTGAAGCACCCAAATATATAAAGCAAGTGTTGTTAGAGCTAAAGAGAAAGACACCAAGAGCTGGAGCCTTCAACACCCCCCTTTCAGCATTGGACAGATCATCTGGACAGGAATCAACAAAGAAACGTCAGACTTAATCTGCACTATAGACTCCTGCACTATAGACCAAATGGACTTAATAGATATTTACAAAATATTTCATCCAATTGCTGCAAAATACACATGCTTCTTTTCAGCTCATGCATCATTCCTAAGGGTAGACCATATGTTAGACCACGAAACAAGTCTTTAAAAATTCAGAAAAATTGATCTGGCATGGTGGCTCACATCTGTGATCCCAGCACTTTGGGAGGCCAAGGCAGGCAGATCACTTAAGGTCAGGAGTTCAAGACCAGCCTAGTCAACATGGTGAAACCCCACCTCGACTAAAAATACAAAAATTAGCTGGGTGTGATGGTGCATGCCTGTAGTTCCAGCTACAGCAGAGGCTGAGGCAGGAGAATCATTTGAACCTGGGAGGCAGAGGGCTCAGTGAGCCGAGATCATGCCAGTGCACTCCAGCCTGGGTGACAGAGCGAAATTTTCTCTCAAAAAAATAAAATTTAAAAACATTGAAATAATGTTTAGGTATCCTCTCTAACCATAATGGAATAAAACTAGAAATCAGTAATAATAGGAATTTTGGAAACTATACAAATACATGGAAATTAAACAATATGCTACTGAGTGACCAGTGAGTCAATGAAGAAATTCAGAAGGAAAGTGAAAAATTTCTTGAAACAAATGAAAATGGAAACACAAAGTAAAAAACTTAAGGGATACAGCAAAGACAATACTAAGAGGCAAGTTTATAGCTATAAACACCTACATCAGAAATCTACAGAAGGTTCTAGAAAAGAGAGTTTTGTCATGGTCAACATTTACTAAGATTTGATGGATTTATTTATAAGATTAAAAAAAATTTTTTTGTTGTTGTTGAGACAGGGTTTCACCATGTTGGCCAGGCTGGTCTCGAACTCCTGACCTCAGGTAATCTGCCCACCTCAGCCTCCCAAAGTGCTGGGATTACAGGTATGAGCCACCGTGCCTGGTTATAAGATTTTTAAAAAGAGCTTTACTATTAAATATACTGATACAAAACTAGAATTTTTCTCTCTGTTGAAATGAGAAAAGTATTGGTTTGTCCTTATTAAGTAGTGTGTGGTGGACTGAACAATACCCCTCATCCACCCCCAAGAGGTCCACATCCTAATCCCTGGAACCTGTGGATATGTGACCTTACACGGTAAAGGGAACTTTGTAGATATCATTAAGATCCCTGAGGTGGGGAAATTACCCAGGATCCTCTGGTGGGCTCAGCGTAATCAGAATGGTGCTTAGGAGGAGGCAAGAGAGTCAGAATGTGGAACAGGCGATGTGGGAAGGGAAGTGGTGGGAAAGAGATTGGAAGATCCTGTGCTGCTGGCTTTGAGATAGAAGAGGGGCCGTGAGCCAGGAATGAAAGGCACCCTAGGGCCGGGCGCGGTGGCTCAAGCCTGTAATCCCAGCACTTTGGGAGGCCGAGGCGGGTGGATCACGAGGTCAAGAGATCGAGACCATCCTGGTCAACATGGTGAAAC
>NW_016107372.1:930837-959505 GCF_001604975.1 Cebus imitator
GGATTACAGGCACGTGCCACCATGCCCAGCTAATTTTTTGTATTTTTAGTAGAGACGGGGTTTCACCATGTTGACCAGGATGGTCTCGATCTCTTGACCTCGTGATCCACCTGCCTTGGCCTCCCACAGTGCTGGGATTACAGGCTTGAGCCACCACGCCCGGCCTTATTTATTTACATTTTTTATTTTTTTGAGACTGCGTCTTGCTCTGTCACCCAGGCTGGAGTGCTGTGGCGCGGTCTCGGCTCACTGCAACTCTGCCTCCCTGCTTCAAGCAATTCTCCTGCCTCACTCAGACTCCCGAGTAGCTGGGATTGCAGGCACACACCACCACACCTGGCTAATTTTGTATTTTTAGTAGAGACAGGGTTTGCCATATTAGTCAGGCTGGTGTTCTTGATTATTTAAGAGAACAAAGTTTTCTCTCTTAGGAAAACGTAAGATTCTTTATAATCATGTTACCTCCCATGTTTGTTTTTAAAAATATTTTATTGTCATTTTAAGTAGTCAAGAATTGTTGCACAGTAGCTCATCCTACCTTAATGAGGTGTTCAAGTCTCCTGGTAACTTTTACTATTTTGCCTTCCCTAAGTTAATCGTAAATAATATCTTCTGCACCCAAATCTATCTTTGAGATTTTTCAGAGAAAAAGACCACAAATGATTTGGTTTTTTCACCTTGTAAGAAACGAAGTGCTAGAAATAATTAGGTTTATTTGATATATTGTTGATGAGTTGCATGGAAAGAGTTTTCAAATCAGAAGACATACTTAGTCTTGTCCAGGTTAACTTTGTATCGCAAAGTGTTATTAAATGCGGATATTTCAGGAATTGTATGCTGTGTGGAAAATTCCTAGAGATGCATCAATGTCCTTATTGTCCATAATATGTTTTTTGGTGCTGCTTTACCTAGTGCTAAACAGCCACAGAACATGGTTATCAGTCATAATTTCAACTGTGTCTTAAGGTGGTAACTCAATCGTAACTTCTGTAATTTTTAAAAAATTTTTAATTATTTTTATATTTTAGAGACAGAGTCTTGCTCTGGTACCCAGCCTGGAGTGCAGTTGCTTGATCTCAGCTCACTGCAACCTCTGCTTCCTGGGTTCAAGTGGTCCTCCTACCTCAGCCTCCCAAGTAGCTGGAACTACAGGTGTGCACCACCATACCTGGCTAATTTTTGTATTTTTTGTAGAGACAGGGATTTGCTATGTTGCCCAGTCTGGTCCTGAACTCCTGGACTAAAGCAATCCTCCCACCTCAGATTCCCAAAGTGCTGGGATTACAGGCGTGAGCCACTGCACCCAGCCAGAACTTCTTTAATTTGAATCTTGCATCTCCTAGACCAGCAGTTTTCCCTCCCTTCCTCCCATCCTCCCTCCTTCCCTCCTTCCCTCCCTCCCTTTCTTCTTGTCTCACTCTGTCACCCAGGCTGGAAGTACAGTGGTGCAACCTCCACCTCCTGGGTTCAAGTGATTCTCCTGCCTCAGCCTCCCGAGCAGCTGGGATTATGGGCATCTGCCACCATGCCTGGCTAATTTTCATATTTTTAGTAGAGACAGGGTTTCACCATGTTGGCCAGGCTGGTCTCAAACTCCTCAAGAGATCTTGCCCATCTCAGTCTCCCAAAGTGCTGGGATTACAAGCATGAGCCACTGCGCCCGGCCCTGCCAGGGGTTTTCAACTGGGGACTCACATCACCTGCCTGTGAAGTTTTATTAGCATGCAGATGTTTAGGATATATTCCATATTTACAGAATCTCTTCACTTTATGATCTTTAAATAATATTCTTAGTATATTCTAACAATATGGGTAGTATATGAGTGGTATATTATGCTGGTATTATTATATCTTACACCTAAAGATTTTTTCTCTGTAAAGATTATGTTCCTCTGTTTTAATAAATTGGAGATAGCATTCACTCTTCTTTGCAAATAGGGTTACTCATTGTGTTTGTAAATATTTCATCCAAAACAGCTTTTAGATTAACTTTATTATTTTGGTTTGCATACCATGGAAACAACCAATGTCCCTGTCAGTTTCGCTATTGTTGTTATAAACTCCCAGCAGATCTTTTACTTCTGAAAATTGTCAATAGTAAATTAAGCACAGACATTTTTATTTTGTCATCTATGGATAGGGATTTTTTTTTTTTTTTACTCTGGTGCCTCTCTCTGTTTATTTATTTTTTTTTAATTTAAAAAATTTTATTTTCTTTTTAGAGATGGGGTCTTGCTATGTTGCCCAGGCTGGAGTGCAGTGGCTATTCACAGACGTGTTTCCAGTACTGATCAGCACGGGAGTTTTGACCTGCTCCATTTCTAACCTGGGCCAGTTCATCCCTTCTTAGGCAATCTGGTGATCCTCTGATCCTGGGAGGTCACCATATTGATGCTGAACTTAGTGTGGACGCTCGATCGGCATAGCGCACTACAGCCCAGAACTCCTGGGCTCAAGTGATCCTCCCACCTCAGCCTCCCGAGTAGCTGGGATTACAGGCATAGCCACTCTGGTGCTTCTCTGAAAGCTCTTGTAATCAGCTATAGACCACAGTGCTTTATCTTCAACAAAGGACTGCCTCAGAGACACGTGGTAAAGGTCTATGCAAGGTACTTTAAGTGCAAGCTTCTGGCGGCATCATTTAAACAACTTTGAGACCACACCAGTGGACTGAGTCAGGATTTCTAGAACTCCAGTTGAGAGGCTGATGAGATGACTAACCCAAAATCCAGTGGAACAAGAATTTATTAACTAAGACCAAATGAACTGATAAGAAATGATGGTGGGTTTTGTTTGTGATGTTTTAGATGTGGTTTTAATGTTCCATTTTTCTGTATATATAAGGAACCTTTTTCTCTTTTCTCTCTTTTTTTTTTTGTTTTGAGAAGGAGTCTCACTCTGTCTCCCAGGCTGTAGTGCAATGGCATGGTCTCACCCCACTGCAACCTCTGCCTTGCAGGTTCAAGCAATTCTCCTGCCTCAGCCTCTGGAGTAGCTGGGACTACAGGCATATGCCACCATACCAGGCTAATTTTTGTATTTTTAGTAGAGATGGGATTTCACTATGTTAGCTAGTCTGGTCTTGAACTCCTGACCTTGTGATCCATCTGCCTCAGCCTCCCAAAGTGCTATGCCTGGCTTTCTTTTCTCTTAAGCTGTTTATGACTCATAACAGTTTGGTAGACTTTGGTAACCAGAAACAAACCATTTTAAAATATCTTATTCTGTCTCCCTGATCTCTCCAAAATTCAGAAACTCTCACTGACTATTCTTCATTTCATGGCAATATGATTATTTGCACAGGTTCAATGAGAATCTGCCTTCCTTGTTAACAGGACATAATTGGAAACATTGATTATGCACCCAAAACTTTGCCTAAAATACCATGTTTGAGAATGATGCTCATTAAATCAGAAATTGCCTGACACGTTAAAGTAACTAGGATTAACTTTATGGAGCCAGTCCTTACCAGCCCTCTGGCTTACGGAGTTGTCAGCCTTACAGGTGAGTTAGGAAAGTCACTTCCTGGCAAGCCCATGAACTGTAGGATATGGAGGGGTCCTTGAGAAGAGAGGAATTTGCTCAGATGTATAGGCATCAGAAGCAATTTCGATGTCAAGTCCTTGGTGTAGCTTCCTAGCCTCAAGAGTCTTTCAAATGTCTAATCTGAGATACTTTATTAAAGCTTCCAGCAAAGCAAGTTTAAGGAGGCCTATCTGTTAAATTACCATTCTTGGCCTGGTGTGGTTGCTCACGCCCGTAATCCCAGTACTTTGGGAGGCTGAGGCAGGCGGATCATGAAATTAGAAGTTCGCGACCAGCCTGGCCAACATAGTGAAACCCTGTCTCTCTCTCTCTCTCTCTCTCTCTCTTTTTTTTTTTTTTTTTTAAAAAGACAGGGTTTCACCATGTTGGTCAGGCTAGTCTTGAACTCCCGACCTCAGGTGATCCGCCTGCCTTGGCCTCTAAAGTGTTTGGATTACAGGCATGAGCCACTACGCCTGGCTGTGAAACCCTGTCTCTACTAAAAATACAAAAAATTAAGCTGGCGTGGTGGCAGGCATTTGTAATCCCAGCTACCTGGGGGGCTGAGGCAGGAGAATTGCTCTAACCCGGGAAGCGGAGGTTGCAGTGAGCTGAGATCATGTGACTACACTCCAGCCCGGGCAACAGTGAGAGGCTCTGTCTTAAAAATTAAAAAAGGCTGGGCGCTGTGGCTCACGCCTGTAATCCTAGCACTTTGGGAGGCTGAGGTGGGTGGATCACCTGAGGTCAGGAGTTCAAGACCAGCCTGTCCATCAAGGTGAAACCCCATTTTTAAAAAAATAAATAAATAAAAGATAGAAAAAAGAAAAAAAAAATTTTTAAAAAAGGCCAGGCGTGGTGGCTCATGCCTGTAATCCAAGCACTTTGGAGGCCAAGGTGGGCAGCTCACCTGAGGTTGGGAGTTCAAGACCAGCCTGACCAACATGGTGAAACCCTGTCTTTAAAAAAAAAAAAAAAAATTAAAAAAAAATCTATTCTTGCTGCTCCTTGCTGCTCCTATGTAAATAGTGAGACTGTATCTAAGAAGGCCAGCCTTATTTTGTGATGAAGAAAAATTTTTCTTTGAGATTATCTTTATCAAAAGACAGGTGTCTAAAATGAGAAATTTTATGTTTCAATATATAGCACACCATTCCGGTTAACTGCCTTTGAGTTTTCTTGCACCTGTTTATACACTGCAGGTAGGTGATGACTTTGCACTCTGTCTTGTCTGATGAGATTTAATTGGCTGCCTTTTCCTATACCTCATAGAAAAACCAGTTTGGGGACCTTTAAATTTGACTAGCTCCTGTTGCCTTGCCCAAATTGCCAATCCTTACCATGTTTTCAATTTCTCCAGTTTTCTTCAATATCTTACTACAGTCCTCTAAACTAACTTTCTTTTTCTTTCTTTCTTTTTAAGACTCAGCCTCACTCCTGTCTGCCAGGCTGGAGTACAATGGCGCGATCTCGGCTCACTGCAATCTCCGCCTCCCGGGTTCTAGAGATTCTCCTGCCTCACCCTTCCGAGTAGCTGGGATTATAGGCGCCTGACACTATGCTCGGCTAATTTTTTTTTGTATTTTTAGTCAAGGCGGGGTTTCACTATGTTGATCAGGCTGGTCTTGAACTCCTGACCTCAGGTGATCTGCCTGCCTTGGCTTCCCAAAGTGCTGGGATTACAGGTGTGAGCCACTGAATCCGGCCTCCAAACTAACTTTCACATTTTTTCTTCAAGCATCACATTTTTTCTTCAATTTTTCTGAATTGGCATCACCAAGAATTAACACCTGATTGCCCAAATCCCTATGAGGACTTTAGGTTGCCTTGCAGCTGGTCTTGTCTTCCAGAATCTGATGGAGTTCTTCAAGCTGAGGCTTAGTGATTTGACATAAACCTTGAAAGACTCAGCCCCTCAGCATGCCATGCACAGGCAAAATTTCTCCCTGGACAAGCTGCTGTCTGGACCACTAAGGAAGCCCGGCAAAATGCTCAGGCCGTGTATGCCCTTGTATGACAGGTGCCATATTGTGGATAATATCACAAGAACATTGACAGCTTTAGGAAACTCAAACACTGGTGCTGGAAGATTTTCTTCTGCTGACCTCTTGGGATCACTGAACCAGCTAATTCTCAGATTCAACTACTAGCTTTTACTTTAATATAACTTTTATATTATTTCTTCATTATTTTAGACATCCCTCTTTTATTTATTTTTATTTATTTATTTTTTTGAGATGGAGTCTTGCTCTGTCGCACAGGCTGGAGTGATCTTGGCTCACTGTAGCCTCTGCCTTCTGGACTCAATTCTGCCTCAGCCTCTCAGCCTCCTAGTAGCTGGGACTACAGGTGCCCCCCACCATGCCCAGCTAATTTTTGTATTTTTACTAGAGACAGGGTTTCACTGTGCTTAGAAATCCCTCTTTTTTTTTTTTTCTTTTTTTTGAGGCAGTCTCATTCTGTCGCCCAGGCTGGAGTGCAGTGGCATGATCTCCGCTCACTGCAACCTCCACCTCCCAGGTTCAAGTGATTCTCCTGCCTCAGCCTCCCGAGTAACTGAGACTACAGGCACCTGCTACCACACCCAGCTAATTTTTGTATTTTTAGTAGAGATGGGGTTTTACCGTATTGGCCAGGCTGGTCTTGAACTTCTTTTTTTTAAGAGACAGGATTTTGCTGTGTTACCCAGGCTGGAGTGCAGTGGCTATTCACAGGCGCGATTCCACTACTGATCAGCACGGGAGTTTTGACTTGCTCCATTTCTGACCTGGGCCGGTTCACCCCTCCTTAGGCAACCTGGTGGTCCCCTGATCCCGGGAGGTCACCATATTGATGCCAAACTTAGTGTGGACACCTGATCAGCATAGCACACTACAGCCCAGAACTCCTGGATTCAAGCAATCCTCCCACCTCAGCCTCCCGAGTAGCTGGGACTATAGGCACTGTGCCCAGCTAATCTCGAACTTCTGATCTCATGATCTATCTACCTAGGCTTCTCAAAGTGCTGGGATTATAGGCATGAGCCACTGCAGCTGGCTAGACATCCCTCTTTTTTTTTTTTTTTTTTTTTCTAAAGACAGGGTTTCACCGTGTTGGCCAGGCTGGTCTTGAAATCCTGACCTCAGATGATCCACCTGCTTCGGCCTCCCAAAGTGCTGAGATTACAGGCGTGAGCCACCACGCCCAGCCGACATCCCTCTTTTAAGATGCCTGATCTCCAGGACCCTAAAACAACTCACCTCTTAACAGATGGTTGAACTGGTTTCACAGGAACAACACCAACAAGAATGCAGGAGAGGCTGCTCATTAGGCCCTGCTTCACCGCACTCTGGCGGTGCCTGCCTACTCTGAATTCCTCAGTGATGAGGGATATTCATCTTGAACCAGAACTGGGACTGACAACATTGAACTTTTTTTTTTTTTTTGAGACAGAATCTCACTCTGTTGCCCAGGCTAAACTGCAATGGCATGATATTACGATCTTAGCTCACTGCAACCTCCACCTCCTGGGTTCAAATGATTCTCCTGCCTCAGCCTTCTGAGTAGCTGGGATTACAGGCATGCACCACCATACCCGGCTAATTTTTGTATTTTTTTTTTTAGTAGAGATGGATTTCACCATGTTGGCCAGTCTGGTCTTGAATGCTTGACCTCAAGTGATGCACCCGCCTTGGCCTCTCAAAGTGCTGGGATTACAGGCATGAGCCACCATGCCCAGCCTGAGACATTTCTTAATCATCACTGCTGAGGTTGCACAGGGCTCAGATAAAGCTTGAACCCGGGAGGTGGAGGTTGCAGTGAACTGAGATCAAGCCACTGCATTCCAGCCCAGGTGACAGTGTGAGACTCTGTCTCAAAAAGAAAGAAATGTCTCTACTTTTGTGTTTCAGAAACAGTGAATCAGACGACCACAAGGCCACACTGCCCTCACAGTTTCTTCCAGAAGACTGGTCTTCATCCTGCCTCATGACTCCCATAGACTCCGGGATGCCTCCCTCTTTTACCTTTCTCTGTAAAACCCCAGGCCCCCCTCCTTTTCTTTGAGATGTTCCTCATTAATGAGCGTTCTCTTTGTGGCACTAGCTTGAATAAAACCATCTCCTTAATTATCAAGTGAATTTCATCTGTCACAGTGCCAGCGATGAACTCCCAAGGGCAGCCAGCACATCACCCTGACTGTCCTGCTGAAGTGAGAACCATCCATGCTGAGACTCTTTGCAGTCCCCCTGGGGCTTACCCCTGTGGACAGCCACCCTTTCAACATCTCAGGCCATGAGTAAGTTCGGAGAAGGAAGTTTGGCCCTAGATACCTCAGGTGCAGTTGTGGAGGGGAAACTCCCACATTCTGTCTTGAGTGAAATAGAAAGGAATTGGTCTGAGATGCTTCTGAGCTGAGACAGTGGTAAACACACCCAGGTATGCCTTTATCAGAAGGAGGAAATAATATCCAAGCAGCTTAGGTCCTGCCCTGGACAGGAATTGGACAGAAGGCAGGCCAAGGCAGAGCTGGACCGGAGCAGGTGCCACTCAGGCCTTGGAGCTGGCTTAATGACCAGTATGAAGGCCAAGAGTAAGCCTGGAAGTTAAAAGTGCCAAGGGGAGGCTGGGCGCGGGGGCTCACGCCTGTGATCCCAGCATTTTGGGGGATTGAGATGGGTGGATCACAATCTGACCTCATCTCATTCCCCTTCTTGGTGGGGGAGTGGGGGCAGGCAGTGGTGTCTCCACCGGTTGAGTGTGTAGTCAGGGGTGTTTGAAGGCAGCAAGTGACAGGGCTTGCCATTTCTGCAACTTCACAGGAATCGAAAGGTGGCCTTCCTGATTTCAGCAAGGGCGTGTGACAAGAAGGGAGAGGAGACCCAGATGATGTCTCCATTCCGTAATCATCTCTCTTGCTGCCTGAGACTCCAGACAGCCATAGTTGATTTTGCTCTGTTGTGTCACATATCTATTTCAGTCTGATAAAGCAGGTGTGTTGCTGGTGAGGTTCTGGGGCTAGTGATAACCAGGGAACCCCTGAGAATTCTTAGGGACTTTGGGTATTCTCTGCCTGTACTGAGGAGGCATTTCATGGTGCTTGAGAAGCTGTACTTACTGCAGAAAGTGTGTCCTGGGTCATATAAACAATAACAAAGTAGGCCGGGCATGGTGGCTCATGCCTGTAATACCAGCACTTTGGGAGGCCTAGGAGAGAGGATCACTTGAGGCCAGAAGTTCAAGACCAGCCTGGGCAACATGGCCAAATGCCCTCTCTACTAAAAATACAAAAATTAGCCGGTCGAGGTGGCGGACACCTGTAATCTCAACTACTCAGAGGCTGAGGCATGAAAATTGCTTGAACTTGGGAAGTGGAGGTTGCAGTGAACCAAGACCATGCCACGGCATTCCAGCCTGGGTGACAGAGTGAGACTTTGTCTCAAAAAAAAAAAAAAAAAAAAAAAAAAAAAAAAAAAAAAAAAAAAATGACAAAGTAGAAAAACTCATCAGAAGCAAGACAGGAGAATGAGTTATGCTGACTGTATGGCGTGTAGCCAGGGGTGATATTAAGATTACTCAGTAAGTATAACCACTGGCTGGGTGCAGTGGCTCATGCCTGTAATTCCAGCACTTTGGGAGGCTGAGGCGGGTGGATTACGAGGTCAAGAGATGGAGACCATCCTGGCCAACATGGTGAAACTCCATCTCTACTAAAAATACAAAAAAAATTAGCTGGATGTGGTGGCACGTGCCTATAGTCCTAGCTACTTGGGAGGCTGAGGCAGGGGAATCACAGAATTGCTAGAACCCGGGAGGCGGAGTTTGCAGTGAGCTGAGATTACACCACTGCACTCCAGCTTGGAGACAGAGCAAGACTCCATCTCAAAAACAAAAAACAAAAAACAAGCGATACACGCACCAACTAAATACAGTGGATTCCAGCTGAAAATCAGTCTTGTGTCTAGCAATGGTAGGATGCCTCTGAGGGCTGGCCCACTTACTTTCTTTTTTTTTTTTTGAAACGGATTCTCTCTCTGTTGCCCAGGCTGGAGTGCAGTGGTGCAATCTCAGTTCACTGCCTCCCAGGTTCAAGCGATTCTCCTGCCTCAGCCTCCTAAGTAGCTGGGACTGTAGGTGCCTGCCACTACATGGGGCTAATTTTTGTGCTTTTGTAGAGGCAGGGCTTTACCCTATTGGCCAGACTGGTCTCACGCTCCTGATCGCAAGTGATCTGTCTGCTTCGGCCTACCAAAGCACTGGGATTATAGGCGTGAGCCACTGCGTCCGGCCACACTTATTCTTTTAACAAAGATGGGGGCTAGAGAGATGGATTGACATACATTAGGCTTCGTACTATGTCTCCGGAATTGGGATGCAAACTATGGCCACTGGGTAGTTCATGGATTTAGGATTCAACCTTGATGAACAGGGCTGTGATTGCTGGAAGTGGGGCTCCGGAACAGAAGGCGGTGTGCATCGTCTTGTTGCTGTCATCCATAACACCAGCATTTCAAGGGCCAAGAGTATTACTGAGTCCAGTCTTTCAGAGGCTCCGGCATCAGAAATGATAAAGGAGCCTTCATGGTCTTCCTAGGCCTGACCTTGAACTGATCATGTCTTGCTAGAAGACCTGACACCTGGGTCCCTCTACCTTGATGTCATGGCAGAATACACACCCATGTTCTGGCTTTTCCCCCAAGGAACATGCTGGAGGGGGCAAAATGGCAGAGCTAGCCTCTCCCCATTCTCTGCACTTTGGGGATCCCTGCAGAATGGGTGTGGGACCTTGTTTAAGGGCGGCTGACAGTAGGCATTGGCTCATAGCTGGCATCTGGTTATGCTGATGGGTTTTAAGAGAGCTCAGTGATAACTGTCTCAGCATGGAGGATCTTCGTTAAGTCAAGGCGGTCTTGGCCGACTCCTGCTAGTTGGGCTTGTATGGCAAGGTTTTAACCAAGTGGTTGCCTAGAACCTGGTTGTTTGAAAACTCCAATCATTAAACGTTAAGTGCCTACTCTAAGTGACCAGGTCTAATTTATCCTGGCTCAAAGTGGTGTCAAGCTGCAGTGGCCATCCCTCAGGGACCTCTGGTGACATGTTTCATCTCTCTAAGCCTTAAAGCCTATTTTTATGTAATTCATATGCTGGACTGGTCTTTGAAAAATAAGCGAAAGAACAAAAGTCCTCTAGCAACATCATGGCCCCATATGCGTGGCTGAGAGGTTTCCAAGTCAGCAGGCATGGGTGAGCTGGGTTAGGATAGACTTGGAAGAGGGCAAAAGAGAGCAGGTCCTTGGTTTCCTGGGAATTTTTTGCTCACTTTGGGGTCCAAAGAATATTCCTTTTATTTTAAGAAAGTCCATTGACAAGGCAATGATGGAAAAGTAAATTTTTGAATATGGTAACTAGAGAAGTTTGATTCTTTCTGGCATTATAAAGGTTTGCAACTTGACTGCAGATACCTGGCCAAGTCAACCTCACATAGTTTGTTTTTTGTTGCTTGTTTGTTTGTTTTTGAGACAGAGTCTCCCTCCGTCATCCAGGCTGGAGTGCAGTGGTGCAATCTCAGCTCATGGCAACTTCTGCTTCCTGGGTTCAAGTGATTCTCCTGCCTCAGCCTCCCGAGTAGCTGGGACTGCAGGTGTGTGCTACCACACCCAGCTACTTTTTTGTGTTTTTAGTAGAGATGGGGTTTCACCATGTTGGCCAGGCTGGTCTTGAACTCCTGGCCTCAAATGATCCGCTCACCTTGGCCTCCCAAAGTGCTGGGATTAGAGGTGTGAGCCACTGCAGCCCCAACTTCACGTATTTTGAATATGTTTTTTGAGCAAGGGATGGGCAAGGCACTAGTCCATGTGTGTGCTAAAGACAGGGCCCGGGAAAAATTGTGAGTCAGGACACCAGCTTCTGTGAGTTGGCTCTGTGATTTGAAAATGATGAGAGTTCTTGAGGGTCTCTTGTGATGACCGTGATTAGGGTTACCAAGACAAGATCTGGGCCCTGGCAAGAAAAAGTAGGGGTAAACGTTGGATGGCTAAAAGTATTCACATGGGATTTGCATGGTTAGGAAACGCAGGTGGATCCTAGTTTCTCTTCCGGACTTCTCTTGTCTTGCTGGCCCCTGCCTAATTCTGGGCAGTTCTGGTTTAGTTGGAGTTCCCTGTTTTCTTTTTAGAGACGGGGTTTCACCATGTTGGCCAGGACGGTCTTAATCTCCCGATCTCTTGATCCACCTACCTCGGCCTCCCAAAATGCTGGGATTACAGGTATGAGCCACTGCACCCGGCCCCCCTCTTTTCCTTCTTTACAAAGACACCAGTCCTTGGTGGGTATGATCGAATACCTGCTAACTCCCATAGTGGGTATCTTCCAGATTGTTTTGGATGGAAGACCTGCACTTCAAAAGAGGAACGTAACCATTTAGCTGCGCTTCTGGTATAATCCGGATGAAGGACACCTACCTAGGGTAGTTTTGGTTGCAAGAAGCTGGATGAAGTTCCATGTCCAGCTACCTAAGTGAGGATGAAACCAAAGACTTCCAGTTAGGGGGGCCGGGAGCAATGGGGTGTCCAGCAAGGGTTACAGGCAGCAGTCAAGGACCCCTGTTGTTATGCTCTTGGCAGCAAGGGGGCACCTTAGAAGCAGGGACTCATCTGTGCTGTCTGTCCATACTGGTGTGTCCCTGAGTTCAGAAGACTCACTGACATCCTGTAATCTGATGTGACAAGGATTACAGTAACTTGCAATTCCACAGGTAGCCAGATCCTTTCTGCCTAAGGCCTTAGGGCAGAGGGTTGAGTTTGGATTCCTGGTGGATGACATCATTTTTGATGGTTGGGAGGGGAATAGGAAAGGAGTATCTTTTTTTCTTTTTTTTTGAGACAGAGTCTCACTGTCACCCAGGCTGGAGTGCAATGGTACGATCTTGGCTCAGTGCAACCTCTGCCTCTCGGGTTCAAGTGATTCTCCTGCCTCAGCTTCCTGAGTAGCTGGAATTACAGGCGCGCGAGCCACTATGCCCAGCTAATTTTTGTATTTTTAGTAGAGATGGGGTTTCACCATGTTGGTCAGGCTGGTCTCAAACACCTGACCTTGTGATCTGCCTGCTTTGGCCTCCCAAAGTGTTGGTATTAAAGGCATGAGCCACCGTGTCTGGCCCCAGGAGCATCTATTAAGCAGAGGAATGTGCCATGGTTCCCTTGGGTGATTTGCCATTTGGCTGGTGAGTATGGGTGTTGGGGGGAGGTGCGCATAGGTAAATGTGTGTGTGTGTGTGTGTGTGCGCGCGCGCGTGTATGATGTGTAAATGTGGGGGAGGTTCAATGAGAGGTGGCGCAGAGCACTTGTATAGGAAGCGAACTGGCCACCCCAGGCAAGGCCTGCTGCCTGGGCTGGTCAGGATGTCAAGAAGAGGTAGAAGTCTGTTAACCTGGCATCTCCTGCCCTGTTCATCTATGGATAAAAGTAAAAAATAAAAAAGTGGACTGAGTCTGCCTGGTGGGAAAAGCACCAATACAGACATGCCTGACTTTCCACTGAAGGACAACCAGTGACCTCTGCCAGTGTGTGCACTAGGTCACCTTCTCGAATAAGAAGGATCCAGGGGTCAGAGCCATGCAGGAAATGGGATGGAGACACCAGACCCGTACACCGAAGCAGCAGCCGTGGCTGGAGTCCAGCCTTCTCAAGATCCTGCTACAGTGGAAGAGAGCCCAGGGAAGCTGCCAGCTACTTGGTTTAGTCCCATTGCTTCCAGAAGGGACTGTTCAGCCGCTCCTGGAGAGATGCAGAAGCTGGGCTCTTTCTGGTCCAGGCATAGTCTGGGTCACACGTACCTGGACTGGTGCAGCTACGATGCGGCTGATGGGCTTGGCAACTGACCCCCACTTGCCAGCAGGGACCCCAAGAAGGAGCTGCAATATCTCCAGCTATTTTAGGACCAATGCAGAAGAGATGTGTATCGGACAGTCTGAGGAACAGTACATCACAGTACATAAGGTACATAAAGTGTGTTGGAGATGGCCCAGATCAAATTCATCAAACTGAAACTTGATTTCTTTTGGGCTAAAGATCTGTGTGTACAGTCACAATCTCAGTGCAGCTTCTGCAGACCCTGGTGGGTCCAGTCATACCAATTCCACATCTGTAGCTCCTTCTGCTAGCCACCTCCAGGATCATTAAGATACATTTCTGGGCCAGGTGCGGTGGCTCACGCCTGTAATCCCAGCACTTTGGGAGGCTGAGGCGGGTGGATCACAAGGTCAACAGATCGAGACCATCCTGGTCAACAAGGTGAAACCCCGTCTCTACTAAAAATACAAAAATTAGCTGGGCATGGTGGCGTGTTCCTGTAGTCCCAGCTACTCGGGAGGCTGAGGCAGGAGAATTGCTTGAACCCAGGAGGCGGAGGTTGCGGTGAGCTGAGATCGCGCCATTGCACTCCAGCCTGGGTAACAAGAGTGAAACTCCGTCTCAAAAAAAAAAACAAAAAAAAAAAAACAAAAGATACATTTCCGGCCATTTTTGGACCCAGTCCAAGGATAGAGACTGACTATGCAATAAACAAATGACAGATTAAAGAGACAAAAATTACTTTCACAATGTAGAAAGTACCAACACTGTAACATCTTAGTAAATGTGTCTATAGTCTGTATGTCTGAATTGATTATTTGCGTTCAGTGGCCCAGGCCTATTTCATGGTGATTATACCACAAACCACTCCACACCCCAAAGCATAAGGCTACATTATGGTTGGATGAGATACCTCTAGTAACATAAAATCCCAATGAGTTCAATAATCAGTTGCATGACGCTTATTAAAATTACCAAGCAAATTAACCCTAACATGATGGAATCTTTCTAATTAAAATTACACGGAAACAGGCTGGGTGTGGTGGCTCATACCTGTAATTTCAGCGCTTTGGGAAGCCAAGGCGGGCAGATCACTTGAGGCCAACCTGGCCAACATGGTGAAACCCTGCCTCTACTAAAATACAAAAATTAGTCGGGCACAGTGGCATATGCCTGTAATCCCAGCTTCTTGGGAGGCTGAGGCAGGAGAATCGCTTGAACCTGGGAGTGGGAGGTTGCAGTGAGCCAACATAGCACTCTGCCTGGGTGACAGAGTGAGACTCTGTCTCAACAAACAAACAGCAACAACAACAAACAGAAAAGAAAATTACATTAAAACAGTCCAGGCCACATGCGGTGGCTCACACCTATAATCCTAGCACTTTGGGAGCCTGAAGTGAGTGGATTGAGGTCAGGAGTTCGAGACCAGCCTGTCTCTACTAAAAGTAAAAAAATTAGCCAGGCGGGGTGGCAGGCACCTGTAGTCCCAGCTACTTGGGAGGCTGAGGCAGAAGCATCGCTTGAACCTGGGAGGTGGATGCTGCAGTGAGCCAAGATTGCACCACTGCACTCTAGCCTGGGCAACAGAGCAAGACTCCATCCCCAAAACAAAACAAAACAAAACAAAATCCCACAGCCCAATTTCTTTTTTAATTTTGATTTATTTTTTGTTATTTTAAGGTTGGAATTGCTTTTATTGGGGTGGATGCCCATGGTCAGGTTAGCGTTCTGCCCTCTAAGAGGTGCCAGCAGCCTGCCGCCTCAACCTGCCACCCACTGGGGTTAGTGGAACATGCAAAGCTCAGAGGGTGGAGGCAGGTGGAAACAGCCCAATTTCTAACTGACGTTTCAGATTAACCCATTTATGCCTGAGGTTGCAGTTTTTTGAATTTTTGCAGTCAGATCTTGGTGATGACCTTGAGCAGTAGGATATAAATAACTCCTACATACTGAGTGTTCCAATAATGGAACACTAGGCATAAATAGGCTAAGTTCTATCACCGACTATTTTAACAAATATTATCTCTAAAGACATCCTGATTAAATCATAGGACAAATTATGTCACAGAAAATATTTATAAACATGGCTATTTGTCAAGCTATCTTAGGACCAAAAAATTATTTCTGCATTTTTGTGTTATTTGTATTTTCTGCATAAAACCTGTCATGGGACTTTATAAGTCTCTGACTTAGCAGAATTGGCCACACATATACAGTCATATGCTGAATTATATACAAAACCGAGCGTTTGCACATTTGATTTATTTTATCATAAAAGTGACATAAAATTGGCAATTCTACCCCTGAATTAATAATTCCCTTCTCATAAAATAATGAATGCTCTGAGTCACTACTTACACCACCTCTGCATAAGCTGATTTATTTTTTTGTTTTTGATGCCCTTCTAATTCTTGTAATTGGGACCTGCAAAGCCATAAACATTTGATATACTGCAGACCTTCTCCAGATCAATACAGATTGGACCTGGATTTTACTTTTAAAAATTACTCCGTTAAGTAATAAAATACTTTTATAAAAAGTATTTCAAAAAGCAAATTAAGTCTTCAAATTAAACTCAAGTACATATACCCAGATATTCATGCACTAACAAAATTGTAACACGTTTTGTAAAATTCAAATTGGTGCAATTAAAATGAAACCCATCACTTGTGGTGGAGGTGGGAGGAGGAACAGTAAGAGGGGAAGGGGCTGGATTCTAAGCCCCAAGATAAACTAGGCATCCTTCCCAGACCTCCCACCTACTTAACAGTATTCTTTTCTTTCTTTAAAAATCAGTAGAGAGATTTGCACCAAATGACAGTCTCTGTCTTTCCAATGGAAAAAGAAAATATTTTATGTGTACAACTTCCAAGTTTACAATAATCGAGATTCCTGATTTCTCGATTCTTTCAGGTCTCTGCTTCTCTAAGGAGGCTAAGGAATATTTACGTCTTCTTCTGCATGCTCACTTTGCTCTTGGCTGAGTCATCCGGGAGGCTGGATCACTTTGCCCTTTTGCCAGGCTTGGAACCATCATCTCAGTCACCACCGTAAAGTTTCAACGAGGCTTTGGATTCATATTTCACCTTTGCCTTCTGCCAACCTCTGTGTTCTCTCCCTCTCTCTCTCCTCTCTCTGTATTTTCTCATCTCTCTTCTCAGTCTTCTCTCTCTCTCTCACTCTTTCACCATCTAGCCTTTACCCCAGTCCCACCTGCGAAGTCTGTGTACTTTGCCCAAGTCTTACAAGGGCACCTCCTAATTCCGTGATGATAGTTGTATAGAATATGAGGGTAGAAACCAAGCAAGTCACAAAGATTTTTTTTCAGACAAAGTTTCACTCTTTCAACCAGACTGGAAAAAGTGGCGCAATCTCGGCTCATTGCAACCTCTGACCCCCTGGTTCAAGCAATTCTCCTGCCTCAGTCTCCTGCATAGCTGGGATTATAGGCACACACCACCACACCAGGCTAATTTTTGTATTTTTAGTGGAGACGGGGTTTTGCCATGTTGGCCAGGCTGATCTCAAACTCCACCTCAAACTCAAACTTTCGCCAGGTTGGCCAGGCTGGTGTCAGTGATCCATTTGCTTCAGCTTCCCTATGAGCCACCACACCCAGCCTATTTTTATTTTTAATTCTTTAAACGTTTATTTGAAGTTCAGGGGTTCAAGTGCAGGTTTGTTACACAGGTGAATTTGTGTTGTGGGGGTTTGTTGTATAGATTATTTTATTACTCAGGGATGAAGCCTAGTATTACCCATTAGTTGTTTTTCTTGATCCTCCCCCTTCTCACCCTCCACCCTCCGCCGTCCGCCCTCTGCCATCCACCCTCCACCCTCCGCCATCCACTCTCCACTCTCCGCCCTCCGCCGTCCACCCTCCACCCTCCATCCTCCACCCTCCAAAAGGCCCTAGTGTGTGTTGTTCTCCTTTATGTGTTCATGTGTTCTCATCATTTAGCTCCCACTTATAAGTGAGGACGTGCAGTATTTGTTTTTCTGTTCCTGTGTTAGTTAGCTAAGGACAATGTCACAAAGACTTTGCTTTAAAAAATAAATTTTGTTGTGTGTATTTCAGATTTATAACAAATGTTATGGGACACATATAGATAGTAACGCAGTTGCCATAGTGAAGCAGATTCACATAGCCATCATCTCACATAGTTACTTTCTCTTTTGGTGACAAGAACAGCTGAAATCTACTGACTTAACAGAAACCTCTAATACAGTACAGTTTTATTAACTTTAGTCCTGATGTTGCACATTAGATTTTTTTTTTTTAGATGGAGTTTCACTCTTTTTGCCCAGGCTGGAGTGCAATGGCACGATGTTGGCTCGCCACAACCTCCGCCTCCCAAATTGAAGCGATTCTTCTGCCTCAGCCTCCCGAGTAGCTGGGATTACAGGCATACGCCACCATGCCCGGCTAATTTTCTATTTTCAGTAGTAGAGACAGGGTTTTTCCATATTGGTCAGGCTGGTCTGGAACTCCTGACCTCAGGTGATCGGCCTGCCTTGGCCTCCCAAAGTGCTGGGATTACAGGCGTGAGCCACCATGTCTGGCCTGCACATTAGATTTATAACTTTGTTCATGCTACATATCCCACAAAGACTGAAGATGGGTTTTTTTTTGTTTTTTTTTGACGGAGTCTTGCTCTGTCACTTGGGCTGGAGTGCAGTGGCGCAATCTTGGCTCACTGCAACCTCTGCCTCCCAGATTCAAGAGGTTCTCCTGCCTCAGCCTCCCCAGTAGCTGGGATTATAGGCATATGCCACCATGCCTGGCTAATTTTTGTATTTTTAGTAGAGACAGGATTTCGCCATGTTGGCCAGTCTGGTCTTGAACTTGTGACCTCAGGTGATCCGCCCACCTCAGCCTCCCAGACTTCTGGGATTACAGGTGTGAGCCATTGTGTCCAGCCTGAAGATTGTTTTTTTTATATCTTGAAGTAATAAGGTTAAAATAGTAATTTTTCTGAGAATCTACTATGTACAAGTTCTATATATTATCTGGAACAAGTTCACCTATATTATTTCTGATGCTAAAACAAAAGGGAAATGCTTTATTTAATCAAATCTAAGATAACTTGATTGTAACACTTGGCATTATTTTATGCCATATTAAGAGAAAAGCCCTACCAACTCTATTGTAACCGGCCATGGATTGCTAATTGCATCCTAATTTCATCGATGTTAAAATGTTAAGAATAAAAGGTGTGTTGGCTGGGCACAGTGGTTTAAGCCTTTAATTCCAGCACTTTGGGACGCCAAGGCAGGCAGATCATCTGAGGTCGGGAGTTCGAGACCAGCCTGACCAACAAGAAACCCTGTCTCTACTAAAAATACAAAATTAACCAGGTGTGATGGTGCACACCTGTAATCCCAGGTACCTGGGAGGCTGAGGCAGGCAAATCGCTTGAACCTGGGAGACAGAGGTTGCAGTGAGCCGAAATCGAACCATTGCACTCCAGCCTGGGCAACAAGAGTGAAACTCCATCTCAAAAAAAAAAAATACTATTGAAAAAAAGGTGTGTCTTGCAACTGATGATGAGAAATTGTATAGGGGAGGAAACTGGAGCTTAGAGAAGCTAATGTGGCCAGAACCACAGAGCTACGCAGAAGCAGAGATTTTAGACTGCTCTCTGCCTCTCCAGAGGTTTGAAGGCTTTTCTTTTCCTGAGTGGTTTCTTCTTTCCTGCCTGCCTTTTGTCAGGAACCGATGTTAAGCCTTCTGTCTGGAAAACACGTTGTCCTCTTAAAATTACCCAGACTTCTACTGGAGCTAAAACAACAGGCTTTTTGAGACGGCTTCTCCTCTTCACGGAGCCTAATTATAGAAACTATCCATTCCACTGTTTCTGCATTATTTTTCGCAGTGCTAGGGTCACAGGGGAAGCAGTGGGAGTTAGTGATGGCTATGAAACCTTCCCCCTCGCCCCCACGGCTCTTTGTGTCTGAGGCACCCAGGGATAGCCACGGTACCGATGAGTGTTTTAATAAAAGCTGATTTAGGGAGCTGGTCCTGGGGGAAAGTCTCCCCATGCCTCTCCTCATCAGATCTTCTTGCTTTTCTCTGTCGAAATTAGCTGCCCCTCTGATCGCTAACTTAATTTTACTCCTTAGGCTTTGAAGTTTCATTTCCCTCTGAAATGATGCTCTTTGTAGCCTGAAGTGAACTCACAATTGCTAAGCCCACTGCCCTCTTATGCAGTGTATTCATTTAGTGATTCACCCAATATTTCCTGGACACCGATGACACACAGGTAATCGGCTGGTCCCTGAGGGGGAAGCGCGATACACGCAATTCCTGTCCTCAGTGCAGCTCCCAACCCTCGTGGGAGAGACAGACACCATCCAGGAAGCTCATAAATAAATGTGAAGTGGCAACTGTGATAAGAGGCTCTTAGGAAAAGTGGTGGCAGAGTTAAGTAGAGCTTCCTAAATATTCCATGAGCTGGGCATGGTGGCAAACACCTGTCATCCCAGATATTCAGGAGGCTGAGGCAAGAGAATTGCTTGAACCCATATGTTTGAGACCAACTAGGGCAACATAGAGAAACCTCATCTCTTTTTTTTTTTTTTGAGACAGAGTTCTGCTCTTGTTGCCCAGGCTGGAGTGCAGTGGCGTGACCTCCGCCTCAGCCTCCAGAGTTCTGGGATTACAGGCATGCATCACCATGCCTGGCTAATTTTGTATTTTTAATAGAGATGGGGTTTGGCCATGTTGTCAAGCTGGTCTCAAATTCCTGACCTCAGGTGATCTGCTCATCTCGGCCTCTCAAAGTGCTGGGATCCCATCTCTTAAAAATAACTAACTCTTCCATGTACTCTCCACAATTTCCCAATCCCTTTTACCGTTTAGGTTGAGGCATGTGATCAGTTCTGGCAAGGACCTTGGGTGGATATGATTTGTGTCACCTACAAGGAAGCACTTTAAGAACTGGTGTGCTTCCAACAACCTTCTCCTGCTCTGTGTTGGCAACATTGGGTGTGGTGCGTTGCCAGGTGGCCGGCGTAACTACAGGTGAAGGAGGCCTCCCCAAGCCACGTGGAGGTCAGGAGAAATCAGCCTCTGTGTGCTTGCTCACTGAGATTGCAGTTTTGATTCAGTGACTGGTGGTAACGATCTGAACTAATACAGAATCACATATTCCTGGGAAGGAAAACAGGGAAAGAATGAATCAGGCAAAAGTCCAAGAAAGGCATGTTCAGAGAAATAATGTCTAATCTGGGGTGCAAGGAAAGAATGGGAGTCAACTTGGAGAGCAGGGTGGGGAGGAGAATTCCAGGCAGACTAATGGCATGAGCAAAGGCCCTGGGGTCTGAGGGTGCAGAGCATGCTTGATGGATTGGACGAAGGGCAGAGAGATGGGGGAGTGCAGCCTGAGGGGCTCCTCTACTCTCCAGCTCATCTGAGACAAAGCCTGGTGTCCAGGCCACACACTGGAATGCCACTGCTACCCAAGTCCCACTGCATAGCTGTAGGCTGCTGGAGGGGTCACCCAAGCTCAGCGTGGGGAGTCAGCTCTGCTCTTCTCCTCTCACCCCTCACAACCAGCCTGCAGCTACCTAGGTTCTGTCTAGCTCATGGTCTGCCCCTCCGTGTTGCCCTGTCTGGTTCTGTTCATAATAGAGGGTTCTGGGGAGGGGGCAGGAGCCTGGGAACCTCTTACCCAGCATTGCTGGGGATGGAAACTACCTGAATGCTGTGGGAGGAGCCAGGGGATAGCTGGGCAAGAGGATCGGGATCAAATGAGAGGACCACAGTGAGGACCACAAGGTATAAGGAAGAAACTTGGGGTGGTAGCTTTGAGGGTTCTTCACGGCCAGTCTGACCTGAGTCCCCTTCTCGGAGGGTGCCACACCTTATGCCTGTGATGCAGCAGCCTGGGTTGCCCAGTTCACGTTTCTTAGGTGCCCAGAGGCCCAAAGCGGGTGCTGGGGGCTGGGTAGGCACTCGCTACCTCCCAAACTGTGGCTGTGGTCTGCACCTGCTCCTTAGTTTGGACAAGCCCACCTCTTCCATCTCCCCGCAGATAGCTCTGCCGGTCTCACACCTGCTCAAGATCTCGTGGAGAGCTCCCCTTTCAGCACAAACACAGCCTGGCGTCCAGGGACTCAGCTCTGGCCTCTGACTACCTTCCCATCACTCCTCTTCCCAGTCCTGCTCTCAGCTGCACCTAACAACTATTTCCATCCTTTGTTGGCCCAAATATCAACCCTCTAGAGCAGGAGAAGACTTTGTTCGCCACACAGAGGAGGCATCACAGCAGATTCGTGTTGGCCTCATCCATATCCAGCCCTGCTTCTGCCTTCACACGAAGACCCTGATTTAGTTCCATGCAGCAGTGTCCCCAGCAGGGAGGTGCTGACTGCTGAAACGTTCCAGTTCCTTGACTTCCAAGACAGCCTCTCACTGGGAGCTCTTCCTGCTTGCCGAGCAATTCGAATTCTGAGACTGCTTGGTGGAGACGTGGGGCCTTGAGACCTGAGTGTTGCTCCTGGGTTTCCACACTCGGTTTAGTGCTCTTCTCTGTCTCATACTGTGCCTGCCATTTCTCATCCGTGTTAGAATTTCTATCACCTCTGTGCTGCCAACACTCTAATACATATCTTCAGTCCTTATACGGCTTCTAAGGTTCAAAAAATTACTCTGCAAATGGTGGCTTGCACCTCTAGCTGCCCCAAAGACACTGCCATGTGGTGATCCACTCAGGATGACTTATGTGCCCTCGGGTCCTGGCTGCTGCTCGTTCTTCAGCCTGACACCCCATCTACTCAATCCAGAGGCACGGGACTTCCCATGCCACGCCATGATGCCTCATCCCTCTGAGTTGTGAGACATACAGCCTGAAACTCCCTTCCTCTCCTTTCTTCTCTGCCTCATTCTTACTCATCCTTACTTGCCCAGCACAGGTGTCACCTCTGCCAGGAAGCTTTATCTGCCTGTTGTCCTCAGGCAGAGCTTCGTGCCCTTCCTCTGGGCAACATCTCCATCACAGCACGTATTACAGCACATTGACTCCAAGGCATCTGTTCATGTGTTTCTCTCCTCTGAGACTGTCCCTGAGCACAGGGACCATGTCTGGGCACCTCAAGCCCCTACCTAGCACAGTGCCTGGGGCGGAGGAGACACAAGCTATCCCCTCTGGACTCCTTCTTGTGATGTCACGACACAGCTCCTGGTCGCTTGGCCAGCTATGAGAGTTTCTGCTTTTCACAATCAAAAGTATCCTAGTTGATGCATTTAATAAAGGTGTTTGAATTAAACTGAGCTCCCTATCATCTTAAGGTATTTGAAGAAAACTTCCTGGCTTTCTGAGCTTATATTCCTCCATGTCAACATGGCTATCTACACCCCACCTGCCACCTCCCAAGCTCTTTATTTTTATTCAACTGAACAAATGAATATGATCAGGTTGACTTGAATGTGTACGTCGCACATGAGGAGCAATCACTATGCAGTCAAACCTACTTCTTCCTTGGGAACTTTGACAGAAATCTCTTGCTTGGGAGATGGGTTCATAGTGTGTTCTCAAAGGAAGCTCTGAGGACCTTCTGCTGCTGGATCACCTGAGTGATATTGAAAGTACAGATTCCAGGCCTATCCCAGATTTACTGGGGCAGAATCTCTGGAAGCCAGGCCCAGTACTCTGCATTTTTACAAGGACCCTAGGATATTACATTGAACACTCGGATTTGAGAACCACTTGTAGAAGAAAGTAAAGATGAGGTTCATCATCCTCTGACTCTGTGAGTTCGGGTCGGTGCTGATCTCTGTGTTCTGGGTCTCTTCATATTCCAAATGATTACAATACTGGAACCTTCTGCCTATTGAGGTTCCAGTGGGATAACATAAGGGTACTTTACAAAGTACCAACTAATCTTTGCATGCCATCTGTGGGTATTGCTCTAAGGTAAGTTCTGCTTATTTAAGTCTGTTTTTGTCTTAGATGTACTCCCTACGAGCTCAGAACAATTTCTATGACATAGCAGATGCTCAATAAATATTTGTGAATGAATTAATTTTTCACCGTGTATTCCTAGCACAGTGTCAGGCACATGGTAGATGCTTAAAAATACCTGTTGAGCTGGGCGTGGTGGCTCATGCCTGTAATCCCAGCACTTTGGGAGGCTGAGGTGGATGGATCACCTGAGGCTGGGAGTTCGAGACCAGCCTGACCAACATGGAGAAACCCTATCTCTACTGAAAATACAAAAATTAGCCAGGCATGGTGATGCATGTCTGTAATCCCAGCTACTTGGGAGGCTGAGGCAGGAGAATCGCTTGAACTGGGGAGGCAGGCGGTTGTGGTGAGCCAAGATCATGTTACTGCACTTCAGCCTGGGCAAAAAGAACAAAACTCTGTCTCAAAAATAAATAAATAAATAAATAAATTAAAAATACCTGTTGAATGGACACTCCTCAGGCCAGCACACCTGCTTATACTCCTTAACACTTTGGACTGAAGGCTGATACTTTGCCTAACACATCACATGTTGAACTGAGGGCAGCCTCAGCCTAACAGCCCTGCTCACAACCCTGTGAGTGAGGCAAGAAGTGGCTTCTTCCCCAGCTGAACCTTCCAATGAGACCACAGCCCCAAATGACACCTTATTTTTTTATTTTTATTTTTTTTTGTTTTTTATTGTTGTTGTTTTTGAAATGGGCTCACTCTGTTGTCCAGGTGTCACTCAGCCTCTCAAAATGCTGGGATCATAGGCATGAGCCACTGCACCTGGCCAACACCTTGATTACAGTTTTGTGAAACACCCTGAAACTGAGGACCACCTAGGCCATGCATGATCTTCTGACCCACAGAAACTGTGAGATTAAAAATGTGGCTGGGCCTGGTGGCTCACACTTATAATCCCAGCACTTTGGGAGGCTGAGGCTGGCTGATCACCTAAGGTCAGGAGTTTGAGATCAGCCTGGCCAACATGGTGAAACCATCTCTACTAAAAATACAAAAATTAGCTGGGCATGGTTGTGGCATGCACCTGTAATCCCAGCTACCTGGAGGCTGAGGCAGGAGAACTGCCTGAACCTGGGAGGCGGAGGTTGCAGTGAGCCAAGATTGTGTCACAGCCCTCCAGCCTGAGCAACAAAGCGAAACTCCATCTTAAAAAAGAAAGAACAACAAAAAGAAATCCATGAAATTAGCTCAAGTTACAAGGAGGAAGGGTTATTATAAGGATGAGTCACCTCTGAGACAGCCACAAGCAGAACACATTCTGGCCAGTCCCAGCCTCTCTTTCTCTCTTCCAACTCTCTCTCTCTCTCGCCTCCTGCTCTATCTCTCTTTCTGTCTCTTGGCCTGCAGAATCACAGCCTCTCCCTCCCAGCATTTGCCCCAGTCTCCTCTTGGCAGCTGAGGAGCTTGGCTCTGCGTGTGGTGCTGACTCCACTCCACATCACCTCCTCGCTGCACCCCCCACCCCAAGCTGGCCTTCCAGCATCAGCAGCTTCACCCCTCCAACTCCTGCACTCACTTCCACATCCCAGGAAGAAAGTGACTGGCCCGCACTTTGGGTCAGGGCTAATCCACGGGCAGCTAGGGTGTAGGCGCAGTAGAGGGATCTTCTGGGACACAGGGTTGCCTATCTAAGTTGAGCCAGGAAGGAGGAGATCATACCCATCTCTAGTAAAACTGATTAAAAAATAAATCCAGTATACTTCTACAAAGCAGCACTAAAGCTGAGCCCTCTTCCTCATGCCCAGAGCCAGCCTCCCTGAGTAAACTGTGGTTCCTATGTACCCATCAGGGCAGGGCTGTCTTCCCGTGCCTCTGTCATTATGGCTGTGTTACAATTCACACGTTTGTTGAGAATTAGAATGATGTGTTTGTTGATTTGTTGTCTGAAGTGTTCTTCTTAGGGCTCATGGCTCTACAAATGACATTGGCTTGACCCCAGAATTAATTTCAAGAAGGCCTGAGCTGGTAGGTGTTGCTTGCTTAGTCCTGGGAGCCTATCCAAGCCTTGCCTTGACCTTCTTGGACCTTCCCTCCTTGGACCTTCCCTCCTTGGTGACCCGTTGGGTGCTCTGGGGAGAAATAGTTGCAGAAAGCCAAGGGATCTCTGGGCTGTAAAGGGCAAGTGATCAAGTATGTGGCAGCACTGGTGGAGATGGCTACTAAGTAGAGTGCCTGGCTAGGCTTGGGGGCCCAGAGAGAAACACAATCCCATACTTGTTCTGAAGGAGCATGCTGACCTGTGAGAGAGGCACACACATATGTGATCTCCCCACCATCCCACGTGCCTCCCTGCCTTTGCTGCTCTCTTTGTCGTCACAGAATTTTGAAACTGACATGTGGTGTAGCTTACTTGTTTATTTCATTTATTATCAGTCTCCTTCCCACATATACATCCCATAAGGGCAGGTTTTTTTTTTCTTTCCTCTCTTTTATTCATGGTGGCATCCCTAGTGCCTAGGACAGGTGCAGAGTAGGTACTTAAGTATTAGTTGAATGAATGAATGAAATACTTGGAGTATGACCGGATGTGGTGGCTCACGCCTGTAATCTCAGCACTTCAGGAGGCCAAGGCAGGTAGATCATGAGGTCAGGAGTTTGAGACCAGTCTGGCCAACATGGTAAAATCCCGTCTCTACTAAAAATACAAAAATTAGGGCCGGGCGAGGTGTCTTATGCCTATAATCCCAGCACTTTTGGAGGCCAAAGTGGACAGATCACCTGAGGTTGGGAGTTTGAGACTAGCCTGACCAACACAGAGAAACCCCGTCTCTGCTAAAAATACAAAATTAGCCAGGCGTAGTGGTGCATGCCTGTAATCCCAGCTACTTGGGAGGCTGAGGCAAAAGAATCCCTTGAACCTGGGAGGCAGAGGTTGCAGTGAGCCAAGATTGTGCCATTGCACTCCAGCCTGGGCAACAAGAGTGAAGCTGTCTAAAAAACAAAAAAATTACCTGGGTGTGGTGGTGGGTGCCTGTAGTCTCAGCTATGCGGGAGGCTGAGGCAGGAGAATCGCTTGAACCAGGGAGGCAGAGGTTGCAGTGAACCGAGACTGCACCATTGCACTCCAGCTTGGGCGACAGAATAAGACTCTGTCTCAAAAAAAAAAAAAAAAAAAGAAATACCAGGAGCAAGGTCGTTGCAGGGTGCTGGAGAAGCTTATCCCACACTGAGGATTCAGAGACAGCTTTCTGTAGCCAATGTGCCTAAACTGCATCTCTGAGCCTCAGCCAGGTGAATCCAGGTGGGCAGAGAAAAGTGGGCCACACAAACAAAGGCTTAGAAGGAACAGCCTGCGGAGTGTATGTCTGGTCCCAGCTTGCTGTCAGAGCAGAAGGCTTCATGATATGGATGCAACCATGATTAACTGGGGGAAGGGGACCCAGGTGGATAGATGCTAATGGAGAGAAAGCAGAGCCTGAGCTACAGACATCCCCTTTTGGTGGTAAAGGCTGAGGGACACACAAGTTCCCATCCCTGTGTTGGGGCTTAGCATCGGATCAGGAGGAGGGTGTGTATGTGGGGGCCTTTTCCTGTAACTGAACAGCCAAGCCTCTCTGCAGCCAGTCACACTGGACCACAGAATCCAGGTGGCACATGGCTTAGGATCCTGGTTAGCAGAGGGACAGTTGGGCCCAGGACTTGGCGACAAGTATCTTAGACGGCACAGCATTCCAAATGCCAGGGGGACAAGGAATGGATGGAAGCCTCAATCCAGCTCCGAGTTTTGGCTGCCTCTGCTCCTCCCCTGCCACACGGAGTTGGTGTCCGGAAGGGTCCTGTGTGGAAGAAGAGCTTCTTGTCCTCTGTTGGGATGAGGCTCTGGCTGCTCTACTTTTAGCGCAGATGGCAGAGAATCCCCTCCCTCGGTTTCCTGAGGCGTGAATGCTCAGTTTACACTTTCATGCTCAGCTGTGGTATCTGAAGGCCACTTCCTGGGAAAGCTGGGTCTGTCCACAGGCTAAGCCCCACATTCTTTTTCTTTCTTTTTTTTTTTTTGAGACAGTCTCGCCCTGTCACCCCGGTTGGAGTACAGTGGTGTGATCTCTGCTCACTGCAACCTCTGCCTCCCAGGTTCAAGCAATTCTCCTGCCTCAGCCTCCCAAGTAGCTGGGATTACAGATGTTTACCACCATACCTGGCTAATTTTTGTATCTTTAGTAGAGGCAGGGTTTCACCATGTTGGCCAGGATGGTCTTGAACTTCTGACCTCGTGATCCATTTGCTTCAGCCTCCCAAAGTGCTGGGATTACAGGTGTGAGCCACTGCGCCCTGCTAAGCCCCACATTCTAAGCCCTAGTGTTGGGCCTCAGCTCTGAGTCCTGTCACAAGGAGTCTGCACAAGAAGTTTCCCTCTGAGGCGCTTCCTGCCATCAGTCCGCATCTGCAACAGCCTCAGCGAATCAGAGCTGGTCTTATGATGCTGGAGGTTAAAGGGCTGGGGCTCTGCTCTGGCTTGCTTTGTTCTGGGACGCTTCTTGGTCTCTATGCCAAAGTGCCACCTCTTCCCCAGGGTCAGCTCTGCAGAGCAAGGGTACAGCGAGGTGATATTGAACTCTGTGGCTGTTGTACCCTCAGGGCCCATTCTGTGTCCCTGGCCATGCTTCAGCCAGGTTACACGACGGCTCACTGCACTCCAGCTCCCATTGGGGCTGAAGGCCTCTCTGAGGTCAGCCCGGAGCTTGTGCTTAGTTCCAACCTTAGCAGTTTGCTTATATCCTAACTGTCCTGCTACAGTGGAGCCCTCTGGAAGCTGCCCATTTAGACTTGCAGCTCCTTCAAGGTTTGGCTCACGTTGCCAAAGGTCTAATGTTGGCTTAGCAGAGCTCAGCTGTGGGCAGCGTCGTGCCTAACCAAGACACACTGATGAGGCTGCATCCCAGGCAGGTGCAGGCAGTCTCTCGGCAGCCTTCCCCCAGAGGCCTGAGCAGGGAGTACGGTGGGCTGGGTGAGGAGGAGAAGGGGTCCCACTACCCTCCACCTTGTTTATATCCAAACTGTCCCCCTGACTGGGACGTGCCTGGCATTACATTCCCTCCTCTACCTCGTCGCTCTGTCTTGGCTACTCACTATTTCCGGGGCTGGAGGGGCTAGTTCTTCTCTAACTTCCCGTAGGCTAGGAGAGCACATTTTGTTGGAAAATTTACTTGGGAGGGGGTTTGAATAAAGTAATCTTAATATCTTTTGTTTTCATGGCAATAGCCTGACTTGCAAGACTTTTTTGTTGTTGTTGCTTTTTTTTAGAAGCTGAATTGTACCTAGACTTTTCTCTTTCTTTTTTCTTTTTTTTTTTTTTTTGACGGAGTTCAGCTCTAGCTAAAGCAGCAGATTCTTTGTCACC
>NW_016107372.1:959521-975908 GCF_001604975.1 Cebus imitator
AAAAATTATTTAAATTATTTCAATACAATTTACAAAACAATAGTAATATATCTCACTGGTTTTGTAGTTACAACTAGCCTGTATGTTAATTTGGGGACAAACCAACAATTTTTAACTTTTTTTTGAGACAGAGTTTTGCTCTGTTGCCCAGGCTGGAGTGCAGTGGTGTGATCTCGGTTCACCACCTCTGCCTCTTGGGTTCAAGCAATTCTCGTGTCTCAGCTTCCCTAGCTGGGATTACAGGTATGTACCACCATGCCAGGCTAATTTTTGTATTTTCAATAGAGACGGGGTTTCTCCATGTTGGTCAGGCTGAGGTTGAACTCCCAACCTCAGGTGATCCGCCCGCCTCAGCCTCTCAAAGTGCTGGGATTACAGGCGTGAGCCACCGTGCCCACCTGGTTTTTTTTTTTAATTTAATGTCTGTAACAAATCCTAACATTTCCCCAAGCAGATGGAACCCAGGCTAAGGTGGAAATTCAAGATCTCAATAATTTTTTTCAAACCTGCTGCACACTTTTCTACTCATCTATTCTTCAAGTGTAAGTACAAAGTTCTCACTCGAAACAACGAAAGGTTTTCTTTGGCTGTTTGAGGAAAAGAACTGAGATCCCCTCTTTATTCCTTCCTTTATATTTTTCTGGATAATGAACGGGTCAAACAATGAAGGCATCTGTTAAGGGCAGCCCTTTGCTTCTTCTTTGTCTCGAGTTCCACCATCCCTGCTTCAATTCTGGCCTCCCCTGTAACCCATACAGCTGTCCTCTGCATTATAGAAGAATGTGGGGTATCTTCCTCTGGTCATCTGCAGTGGAAAAAATATTCCCCCGGGATACTATACCAGGATCTCAGTATACAACCTGAGCAACCGAGAGCACGCACCCTCCCGTGCAGTTGCTCCTGGGTCAGCAGCAGAAAGGTCAAAGGGATACAAATGGGTGGGTTGCAGCATTCCCTTGGACTGCGCCATATGGACATTTTCTCAGGGGGATGGATAAAGGAGAAATAAATTACATTTCTTTATACCTGCCTGGATTCACTGAGTATTTATGGTGCACCTGTTGTGTGAAATCCAAGGAGAGGGCTAGAATAGAAAATAGACTCTCGGCCACGCACTGTGGCTCAAGCCTGTAATTCCAACACTTTGGGAGGCTGAGATGTGAGCATAGCTTGAACTCAGGGGTTAGAGACCAGCCTGGGCAACATGGCGAAACCCCATCTCTACAAAAAATACAAAAGCCATCCAGGTGTGGTGGGGTAGGCCTGTAATCCCAGCTACTTGGGAGGCTGAGGTAGGAGGATAGATTGAGCCAGGGAGGTTGAGGCTGCAGTGAGCCATGATGGTGCCACTGAAGTCTTAAATTTTGCCTCGGCAACAGGGGAGACGCTGGCTAAAAACAAAACAAAACAAAACAAAACAAAGAAAAACAAACAAAAAAAACTGCGGGAGTCTGTAGGAGAATACAAAGTTCATGCATGAAACAGAACCCTAGGAATGCTGATATAACTTGCTCCATGCATGGGAGCCTGAAGCATCTCCTCCCTGGCCCCCTCCCACCCAATATGCATGGGAATCCACAAAGGGTCCTTACCCTACAGTCCATCTCTGGCATCTTAGTGCCTCGAGACTTTTAACCCAGGTTAAAAACTGGGACTTGTCTACTGAGTGACCAGTTCAGGTCACTACTAAACATCTCTGCTACTTACTGGTTGTGTGATTTCTGTTAATCTCTGAGAGGCTTAATTTCCTCATCTCTAAATTAGAGGCTATACTAGTACTCAGCTGAGATCCTGGGACGCTGGGGACTGGCATTCTCTACCCAATCTTGAGTGGGCTGGACTCAACCAAGAAACTCTGGCTGCAAGTTCTGAGCCACAGTGGAGAGGAAGAGAGTGTTTGGCTAGTACTGGGGAAATAAGACTAACTCACAAGGAAAAATAGAGGAAAAATTAAGAGCTAACTTGTGATAGTGGTCATAAATGAACTAGGGATTTATGTAAGGAAAGCTGGGAGGGCTTGGGTGGCTAAAGAGGTCTTCTCAGAGCAGCTAGGGCAGTTGTTTGAAAGGATCAGAGAGATCATCTTGTGGTTGGCTAAAGGCCATTCCTGTGAGGCACAGTCAGGGCTGATTCAGTTTGAGCCAGCCCCATTGTGTAAGTATCCATGGTGCTACAAACATACTACTGGAGACTGGGTAATTTATAAACAAAGGAAGTTTAATTTATGACTCACAGTTTTGCATAGTTGGGGAGGCCTCAGGAAACTTACAATCAAGGCAGAAGGGGCAACATTCACCTTCACAAGGTGGCAGGAGAGAAAAGAACGAAGGAGGAATTTCCAAACATTTATAAAACAATCAGATCTCAGTAGGAATTTCCAAACATTTATTAAACAAACAGATCTCGTGAGAACTCACTTACTACCATGAGAACAGCATGGGGGAAACTGCCCCCTTGATCCAATCACAGATCCCTCCCTCAGTACATGGGAACTGCAATTTGAGATGAGATTTGGGTGGGGACACTATATTCCTCACGTAGGCTCAGATGGTGGGTTTTGAAGACTTTCTACTGCCCCAAAGGCAAAGTTTGTGTTTGAACTTATTAAGCACTTACTATGTGATAAGCATTAATATAGAACAACTCCAGTTTTGCAAAAAATCATTTGGAAGTATAAATAAACAATTTGGAGACTTGCTGTTAAATATGCATCTAGAGGCTTTTTGTGTTTGGCAGAGCTGAATGCTTACTTGTTTTTCTGTAATGAGAACCCAATTTAAATTTCTTTTCTTTTCTTCTTTTTTTTTTTTTGAGACAGAGTTTCTATCTTGTTGCCCAGGCTAGAGTGCAATGGCATGATCTTGGGTCACTGCAACCTCTGCCTCCCAGGTTCAAGCGATTCTCTTGTCTCAGCCTCCCAAGTAGGTGGGATTACACTCATGTACCACCACACCCAGCTAATTGTGTATTTTTAATAGAAACAGGGTTTCACCATGTTGGTCAGGCTGGTCTTGAACTCCTGACCTCAGGTGATCCACCTGCCTTAGACTCCCAAAGCGTTAGGATTATAGGCATAAGCCACCACGCCCAGCCTGAGGACCCAATTTAGAAGTTTCTCAGAACAAATCTAAGTTTTGTTTGGTATAATTTTTCTCTGGAATCCCTGACCCTCCCTTGTTTTTCTAGTCATGCAAAGCTTCTTTATTTAGGAAAAAAAAATTACTTACAAGTTTTTGTTTTTGTTTTTAATTCAAGTACCCTTAGACTTGGTTTTGTGGTTATGTAGGAGAATGGACAATTCTTAGGAGATGCAGCTAAAGTATTCGGGGCTGATGTCATGATTTCTATAACTCACTCTCAAATGTTTCAAATACAGATAGAACAAGGCAAAATCTGAACAGCCGCTGAACATAGATGAAGGGCTTGTGGATGTTTGTTGTACTATTCTTTCCATAGTTTCTTCTTTTTTTTTTTTTGAGATGGAGTCTCACTCTGTTGCCCAGGCTGGAGTGTAGTGGCGTGATCTCAGCTCACTGCAACCTCTGCCTCCTGGGTTCAAGCAATTCTCCTGCCTCAGTCTCCTGAGTAGCTGGGATTACAGGCATGCACCATCATGCCTGGCTAATTTTTTTTAATTTTTATTTTTAGTAGAGACGGGGGTTTCACTATCTTGGTCAGGCTGGTCTCAAACTCCTGACTCTGTGATCCGCCCACCATGGCCTCCCAAAGTGCTGGGATTACAGGTGTGAGCCACCAAGCCCAGCTAGTCTTTCTATATTTTCTATTGTTTGGAAATTCTCATATAAAACAATAGGGAAAACTCATTGAACCATAGGGAGGAAAATGGGGTAAGAGGAGAAAGCCCCCTTCCCCGCTGGTCTTTTCAGCCTCTAGCCTGGGGCATGCTCCATTTTATACCTGGAGCTGATGAGTTTCCCCATTCTCTTGTTATTGGCATACTACAGGGTTCTTCAAAACTTGAGTATTCTGGCTGTTCACCAAAGGCCTCTGATTGCCACTCTCTGCGTGGAGTCCCCTCTCTGCCTCTGGTTGACATCATTCTCAGCCTGCTGGACTTTCTGAGGTTCCACTAGACTCTGTCCTGGCTGTCATGGCAACAGAGGCACAGTCCCTGGAGAAGGCTGATGGGAGATGGGAAACTTCTTATGTCTAAGATTCCTAGATGTATGTTTTTTTGGAGACATGTCCCGTAAACCTCGGGAATTCCCGAGCAAGTGTGTGTGTTGGGACAAGGGCCGAGAAGCTGCTGGTCAGAGGTCCAGGCCCCTCTCCTCAACAAGAGGAAATGTATTCGTACTGGACTTATTGAGGAGACCTAGTGTTAATCCCAATAAACTGCTTTCCTGATGGAGTTTCAAGGGTGATTTAAACTCTGAACTCTTTCAACCTTATTTGTTAACTTTAGACCTAACCTCTGTGTAGTATGCTCTTTCACTGTATAATAAAATGCTCATTCATTCATTCCACCCACACTTACTGAGGGCTTATTTTGAGCTAAGCACTGTACCAGGGCTGGGGACACAGGGCTGTACTGTGGCCTCCAACCACAGTTACCCCACACGCTGAGAAGGAAGAGCTCTCTTTGTGAGGTGGTGGTCAGGGCAGCTTTCCCGGGATGGGTGGGCCTGGGGCAGGTAACAGAGAAATTGAAATTCGACAGAAAAAGGAGCTTTTTGTGGGGAATGAGGGGGGCACCATGAGTGAGGACGCCCTCTGGTCCATGTGCATTCTCTGGCATGGTGGAGATTAGTTGGCCTCAGTCAGGCTGAGAAAAACCTAAAATTAGCCTGACCAACTGGGCTGGGGCTGTGTGGGACTCCCCATCAGCCCCTTGCCTCCTCAGGTTTCAGAAAGATCTGAGTATGTGCAGGAACGGCATGCTTTGCCCAGGTCATGGCAGGCAGATCAGGGCACCTGGGGCCAGGCCCGGCAAGGGCTGTAGGTCCCAGCAGGGATGTGGTCTCCTATACGGGTTCCCCAGCTCTGCAGGACTGGCACGCGGGAAGGGGGAGACTGCTCTTCCCATCTTCTTCTTGATACCACTTCCTCTTTGGCTTGCTCCTTCCCCTTCCAGATCTGCAGAGCCTGGCGGTGTGGCACTGCCCAGGCCAGCAAACCAGAGATGCAGCAGGGCAAGCCCCACCAACGGCAAGAGGCTTGGATGAGCAACTTCCTGGGCACTGGGGAGGTGCAACCAGAAAGCCTCATCTTCACCCACTTCACCCTGTTCCAGCCCCCTCTCTGACCTAGCCTGAAACTCCCTCCCTTAGTCACCACCAGCAAAACCGCAGAGTGGGTGCCATGATCAAGAAGTTGCTTGAGAAGCTAATCTCGCCTTAGAAGGTGCTGGAGCTGGTCTGAGTGGGTGAGAAGCAGCGGTGCATGGCACTATGTACATGGTGGTGAGGGAGGTGGGAAAGAGATGGCCAGCTGGTGGTGTTGGCAGTCGTGGGGGCTGGCACGGGGCAGTCTTTCCCACACGGTGTCCATCCCGTCCCCACATCAGGCATTCATGACTTGTTTCTTCTCCCCTGAAGGCGCTGTCTGGTACTCTCTGCCTTTTCATCTTCCTCCAGCCTGGGGTCCTTCCTTCTGGGTCACCAACTCCAAGACAATTTGCAAATGCCACCTCTGGCCAAGAAGCCCCCCTATCTGCAATGGTGCTGGAAGCTTCTGGAGCCAGAAGCATTGCTGAGCATGGGCAGTAGGGGCCCAGGAAGGCTTCTTAACAGGGGAGCTGGGGCAAGGCCCTGGAACAAACTGCCCAGCTTGAGTTGATGGCCATGAATGCTGTTACTTGCAGTTTTTGGAGTCTTACCGTCTGGCCTGCCAGGCTAGGTAATGGGTGGCCACTTGCAAGCTGGACACCCTCAGATGGGGCCACAAAGATATTAAAATTTGTTGAATTAGATGCCCATTCAAAAATTGGGAGATTTCACATGAAATCAATTTCTTTCTTTTTTTTTTTTTGAGATGGAGTCTTGCTCTGTTAACAGGCTGGAGTGCAGTGGTGTGAGCTCAGCTGACTGCAGCCTCCACCTCCTGGGTTCAAGTGATTCTCTTGTCTTAGCCTCCTGAGTAGCTGGGACTACAGACACTTGCCACCACACCCGGTTAATTTTTTGTATTTTCAGTAGAGACAGGGTTTCACTGTGTTAGCCAGCATGGTCTCGATCTTCTGACCTCGTGATCCGCCTACCTCGGCCTCCCAAAGCACAGGGATTACAGATGTGAGCCACCACGCCCAGCAGCGTGTAGTTTTATTTGCGGCATGTAGTTTCTGACTTCTCTTGAAACATTAGAAAACAGGGCCCCATTTGAGGTGACCAACTATGCTGGTTTCCTGGGACTCACCAGTTTGGGCACAGAAAGTCCCTTGTTCCAGGAAACTCTGGACAGGCTCCCAGAGCCCTGCAGGGCAACAGTGAGCTGGATTGGACTCACTCACCTTCCAGGGGTCGTCGGCCTTGTTAGTGGCTAAATTGTACCTGCTTCAAATATGCATGTTGAAGTTCTAACTGCCAGTAACTCAGAATGTGACCTTATTTGGAAGTAGGGTCATTGCAGATGTAATTAGTTAAGATGAGGTCATACTGGAGAGGGTGGCCTCTGATCTGACTTCTGTCCTTGAGAAAGGGGAAATGGGAGCACAGATGTACACAGGGAGGATGCCATGTGCTGAAGGCAGAGACTGGTTGACGTGTCTCCAAGTCAAGGAATGCCAAAAACAGCCAGCAACCCCCAGAAACTCAGGGGAGGCCTGGAACGGATCCTTCCCAGTGCCTTTGGAGGGCGCATGGTGCTTCAGACACCTTGATTTCAGGAGTCAACACAGTTCCATTGTTCTAAGCCAACCAGTTTGTGTGCGTGCCGTCATGGCGCCCTAGAAAACCAGTACAGGCTCCTACCATACTCTGCAGTTGGGCGGTCATACATTCCCCTGGCCTGCCTGACCCCAGAGGTGTCTCCCCTGGCTTCTCCCCTGCAGAAAATCCCCTGATGAGTCAAGCCAGGTGTTGTTGAGATCACTGCAGGGGTCCTGAGAGGGGCGGAGGAAGGTGGGTGGGGAGAGCATAGTCCCCAGCCCTCAGGGGAGAGAGTGTTGGTGTCCCCAAGTACCCAGTTCTCCAGTACTCACAGTACACAGGAGGTGATCAGAGACCTGGGGGTGGGAGACAGGTGGGGCACCTGGCCTGGTACCAAGTGCCCAGCCTTGGCAGACATCTCCCAAACTGTCAGGGACATTAGGAAATCACACCCAGTGAGCCTGGGCAGCAAAGAAGCAGGGGCGACCTTGAAGTACAAAAGCTTAAGAGCCCTTCTGTGTGTTCAAGGCATCAAAGTCCCTGGGTTCTGGTGGGCGGAAGGGGAGGTCCCAGTGGAGGGGGAAAAGGAAATCTAGGCCAACCTTTCCAAATGATGTTGGCCTTGGAATTTGGTGGATTCAAGGGCAATAAAAAAAGTGTGTTAGGCTGGGCAAGGTGGCTCATGCCTATAATCTCAGCACTTTGGAAAGCCAAGGTGGGTGGATTGCTTGAGGTCAGGAGTTCGAGACCAGCCTGGCCAATATGGTGAAACCCTGTCTCTACTAAAAATACAAAAAATTGTTCAGGCGTGGTGGCATGTGTCTGTAATCCTAGCTACTGGGGAGCTGAGGCGGGGGAACTGCTTGAACCGGGAAGGCAGAGGTTGCAGTGAGTCAAGATAGTGTCACTGCCCTCCAGCCTGGGCAACAGAGTGAGACTCCATTTCCAAAAAAAAAAAAAAAAAAAGACTGGGTGTGGTGGCTCACGCCTGTAATCCCAGCACTTTGGGTGGTCTGAAGTCAGGAGTTTGAGATCAGCCTGACCAACACGGTGAAACCCCATCCTTACCAAAAATACAAAAATTAGCCAGGCATGGTGGTGCATGCCTGTAATCCCAGCTACTTGGGAGGGTGAGGCAGGAGAATCACTTAAACTCGGGAGGTGGAGGTTGTATTGAGCTGAGATCACACCATTGCGCTCCAGCCTGGGCTACAAGAGTGAGACTCCATCTCAAAAAAAAAAAAAAAAAAAAAAACCAGAAATTAGCTGGGGGTGGTGGTGGGCGCCTGTAATCCCAGCTACTCAGGAGGCTGAGGCAGCAGAATCGCTTCAACCTGGGAGGCGGAGGTTGCAGTGAGCCGAGATCATGCCATTGCACTCTAGTCTGGGCAACAAGAGTGAAACTCCATCTCAAAAAACAAAAAAACACACACAGGGAGGTCAGAGGAAGGCCCTGGTAGATGCTAGTCATGGTCTGAAGGGTGAGGGAGTCAGCCCAGGAATCCTGGGGGAAGGGCCTCCGAGGCAGAAGGTACCAGAAATGAGAAGGCCCTGAGGCAGGAGCACACTTCCCTGTGGCTGAAGAGATCCTGGGAGTCGACAGGAATCCATGGGACCCTGTGAGCCATCACAGAGATTTGGGGAACACCGGAGGGCAGGTCTGGCTGTGTGGTGAGGGTGGACGTGGTGGCTGGACCTGCAGGAAGGAGAGGGATGCCATGGTCTAAGTGAGTCAGGACATAGGAGGGACCAGGGTGGTGGCTGTGGGGCGGGAGGAGCAGTCAGACTCCATGAATGTCTGAGGAGGATGAGGGCTTAGATATGAGAAAGAGGAGGAGGGGAGAGGGGAGCCCTAGGTTTTTGGCATTCATCTTCTGGCAGTCTTTCCTTGACTTCCCACCAGGGCGGGTCTCTGAGCTCATCCTCACCAGGTTGCTGTGACAGGGAGGGAAGGCTCTGTGTCCTCACGTTTGCCTTCTCCCGCAATCCTCACTCACCTTTGCTTGCGTTAGCTCACAGGCTCTGGAATGAGGGGCCCTGGGAGCCGCCACTTCTGATCCTGATGTGGCGGGTGGGCAGTGGAAGCTGGAAGGAGAGCTTTCCTTAGCACACAGCCCCACACCCCGCTTCCCATCCCTTCTTTTGAAGAGTGGAGGGGGAACCTCTGAAAAGCAGTGATGAGGAGGGGTCCCCCATTCCCACCCCTTCTGCACCGTCCTGGAATCAAACCCGGAGAAGGCAGTACAATATCAGGGAGCCCCAAGGGCCAGTGTGGCAGAGGTGAGAGCAGTCAGAGGCACTTTGGCCTGCGAAAGTGGAGGCTGCGTGGATGCCCGTGCATGGCCACCCCGTGGATGTGAGTGAGTGGGGAAGAGGAGGAGGGAGGAAATCTTCCTACCACCAGACTGCCCATACCATGCAGACTCCGAGACCTGCAGCCCAGGCTCTGCCCTTTCAGCTTTGGGCTCTCCTCCCAGTCCTGGGCATGGCCCTGGGCCAGGGCTGTGCTGCGCTGCCCACCCTCCCTGCACTTGAGCTCAGCTGAGGGCATATGCTGGGCACCTACCCAATATCTAGCCTCCTATTCTTCCTTACTGATAGCACCCTGCCTCTGGGGGGTGGCGAGGTGCCCCGCTCAAAGATTTCCTAGGATCCTTTGTATATAGTAGTGGCCAGATTGACGAAGTTCTGCCCAATGGAATAAGAGATGGAGTCAGTGGGGGTGGATATTTACTTTTTATTTTTTGAGATGAAGTTTTGCTCTCGTTGCCCGGGATGGAGTGCAGTGGCATGATCTCAGTTGACTGCAACCTCCACCTCCTGGGTTCAAGCGAGTCTCCTGCCTCGGCCTTCCAAGTAGCTGGGATTACCGGCACCCACCACCACACCTGGCTAATTTCTTTTATTTTTAGTAGAGACGGGGTTTCACTATGTTGGCCAGGTTGGTCTTGAACTCTTGATCTTAGAAGATCCACCCACCTTGATCTCCCAAAGTGCTGGGATTACAGGCATGAGCCACCACGCCTGGCCAGTGGGTGGATATTGAAAAAGAAATGGACTTAACTGGCATGCTCTTCAGCCCTTTCCCTTTGATCTTTGACTTTATCTTTTCTCCTTTTAACTTTTTGGAAGACAGTTTGGACACCTGGAGGTGCAGCAGCCATATTCAGCCATGAGGGGAAAAGCCAGCTGCTAAGTGTGGAGGCTCAGAGACGCTGAGTAACTTGCCCAGCATTGCACAGCTGATAAAAAGCAGAGTCAATGTCATTGTCGGATCTTGTGTCTCAACAATTCTGATGTGATTCCCTGGGAAGAACCGTAATAGACCATAGAGCATCCCCTTGAAGCGTTTGCCAAATGTTGCCTCAATTAGGCTTATTCTGACTACTCTATTCAAAATGTTGGCCGCTAGCTCCAGATTCCCCTTACTCTTTTATTTATTTATTTATTTATGAGACGGAGTCTTGAACGATTGCCTGGGCTGGAGTGCAATTGCGTGATCTTGGCTCACCGCAACCTCCTCCTCCCAGGTTCAAGCAATTCTCCCACCTCAGCCTCCCAAGTAGCTGGGATTATGGGCGCTCACCACCAAACCTGGCTGTTTTTTTGTATTTTTAGTAGAGAAGGGGTTTTACCATGTTGACCAGGCTGGTTTTGAACTCCTGACCTCATGATCCACCCGCCTCGGCCTCCCAAAGTGCTGGGATTACAGGCATGAGTGACTGCGCACAGCTTGACTGGTGTCCTTATAAGAAGAAGAGATTAGGACACAGACACAGGGCCGACCATGTGAAGACAGAGGGAGAAGACGGCCGTCTACAAACCAAGGAGAGAGCCCTCAGAAGAAGTCAACCCTGCCAGCCTTTGGATCTCAGACTTCCAGCCTTCAGAATCATCAGGAAATACACTTTTGTTGTTTAAGGCACCCAGGCTCTGGGTTTTGGAGGCGAGGGACCAGGATGGCGGGGAGGATTCCGTACCATAGGGCTCGGAGACCTGAAACTGGTTTCCGGAGCCAAAGAGAGTTGGAAGAACAAGACGTTTTCTATTTGGGCTGGGGAGGGTCTTGAAAAGGGGGATCCTAGGGTTTGGAGCTCCGTCCCAGCGTGTGGATGGGGGGTGGGGAGCTGTGTTTCCAGGCTGGGGAAATAAGATGCAGGTGTACAGGGCTGGGAGAGTTTTGAGGAAGGAGGATCCTGGAGTATGCCACTGGATGCGATCCTGGGAGTTCTATTTGGTACGAGTGTGGGTGGGTGAGGTGGAGGCACTGGTGTCTGTGGCTGGGGAGGGTCTAATGGACTCAGTGCTTTGGAGTTTTGCTGGGGAGAATTTAGGGGGTGCAGGAGATAGGGGACACCCCCATCTCTCTTCCGGGGCTGGAAGGTTTTGGCAGCCCTATCAAACTAATACCCCACCTATGTCTGGCTCGGTTCAAAGGTTTTGCATGGGTTGTCTCGTTTGAGTCTAACCACAACCCTGGTGCTATACTCATTTCTCCGATGCAGGAGCCGAGTGCCAGGAAGTGATGATGAGGGGGCTGGGGAAAGGAAGAGAGCCTAGAACAGCAGGCACGGTGGCTCCCGCCTGTAGTCCCACCACTGTCGGAGGCCGAGGCGGGCGGATCACGAGGTCAGGAGATAGAGACCATCCTGGCCAACATGGTGAAACCCCGTCACAAAAAACAAAACAAAACATGAAGAAAGCCTAGATTGTGTGGTGCTGGACCTTGTGGGGTTGGGGAAAGGAGCTTTGGCCTGACCTGCCAGGCCCCTTCGACATCTGAGCTCTGTGGGGAATCAGGGGATTGGGGTGCCCAAACCGCACTTCTAAGCCCAGCTATGCTGCAGTCCTCCACGCCCGCAGTTCAGCAGTACCCCTGTATCTCTGTTCAGAGCCTGGGATCTGAGTCGCTGCCTGGCACTACCCAAAGGAACTCATCTCTCTGGTGCAATTTCAGATACCGAGGTCAACAGGGGTGGGAAGAGCAGTAAGACAGCCCTGGGCAGGACACATTGCTCCCATGTGCCTCGAAGCATTTTGTCATCGTGCACTGACTCTCAGGCCTGCCTGGAGAGGCAGATTCTCTAATACGAGATTGTGTGGAGTCCACTGGTTATTTTTTTTTTTTTTTGAGACGGAGCCTTGCTGTGTCACCAGGCTGGAGTGCAGTTACGCAATCTGGGCTCACTGAACCTCTGCCTCTTGCGTTCAAGCAATTCTTCTGCCTCAGCCTCCCGAGTAGCTGGGACCACAGGCGTGTGCCACCACACCCGGCTAATATTTTGGTATTTTTAGTAGAGTTGGGGTTTCACCGTGTTGGCCAGGATGGTCTCGATCTCTTGACCTTGTGATCCGCCTGCCTTGGCCTCCCAAAGCGCTGGGATTACAGGCGTGAGCCACCGCGCCCGGCCAGAGCCCGCTGGTTCCTTAACTACCATTCCCAGTCAAGTTGATAGTATGGCTAATATTTATTGAGGTCCTACTGTGTGCCAGGGCCTGTTCTAAGTGTATCCTATGGAGTTTCTAATTTAATTCTCTTAGCATCCCTGTGAGGTGGTCACGAATATTACCACCATTTTACAGATGAGGAAACCGAGGCCTAGTGAGCTCAACTGTGGAGCTGGGATCCTGTCTGACTCCTATGCTGGCTGTCTTTTTTTTCTTTTTGAGATGGAGTCTCGCTCTGTTGCCCAGCCTGGAGTGCAGTGGCGCTATCTTGGCTCACTGCAACACCCGATATGTTGGCTGTCTTAACCATTAACTGGCACTGACTGTATACCTTGCCCTGTGCTGCCTTTGACTGTAGTTGACTGGGCATGTTCCCCAATCCCCTTGTGCTGGGCACAGAATCAGGAAGGAAGCTTGGGGGTAAGAAGACGGAAACTGCCAACCAGTACCACAAAGATCTGAACTCTTGTTCATGTGGTCTGTAACCTCCTGCTGCTCTCCCTCCCCCACCCGCAGTCTCTGCGTGGGAGCTGAGATTGTCCCCTTCTGTTTCACCCTGGCCACCTGGTGCTCATTTCATCCAGTTTCACAGGGACACCCAGACCAGGGCATGGGAGGTGGTCCTGCCACCAGCTCTTTGTCATTGGTAGCTGGTTGTGAAATGCTCTGGCTGAACCACACCAGAGGAGGGAGAGAAGATTTCCCCCTGGGCTGGAATTGCTGGGGCCCTTCCTATAAGAACAAGCACAGCCCAGGGACGAATCTGAAGCCAGGGGCCATGTGCATGGGTTGGGAACTGCCTGCCCAGGACACCTCCTGCAGAAGACTGCCCCAAGGCCTTGTCCTTTCCTTGTCAGGGACAGTGCGGGACGCGAGAGTCTGAGGGGGGTCATGTGAGCTCTGTTTCCGGAGTCTATTTGGGAACCTCTTCCTTTTCTGCTGGTCCTCGTTCCAGGAGCTCTGCGAGTCAGTACCAAGGTGAAGTGAGCCAGTGCAGGCCCTTCCCTGTGACCTCTGAGCCTAGGGGTGCCATCCTCTGGGTCTGACGTGCCCTCCGTATGTGCAGGGTCAGGGGTGTAGAAGTAGAGTAAGTGTGCCCTGGAGCCCAATCCATGTCTGTTAGGAGCTGCCTCCTGCCACCAGTCCCTGGGAGGCACACTGGAAGGTGCTTGGCATAGAACAAGGGCAGTGGTGTGCCAGCCGGCTGGACACAGAGGCAGGTGGACTGGGCGGCTTTGGTGAGAAGCCAGAGGGCATGACAAGGCTGCACAAGGCCACGCCTGCCTCCTGAGTCTGGAGAAGCTGCAGGGCCCCAACACCAGGTGCCCGCTAGCCCCTGCGCCCAGGGAAACGCCTCTGGCTGCACATCAGGGCCTTCTCAAGCTGCAGCTACAGGGGCTGGGCTTGGCACAGACTGATGGAGGAGGGCTGCCCAGGAGGGGGGTGTTCCTGCATGTTCTAGTAAGGCTCTCGCCTCCTAACTACAGCCTATCCTACATATAGGCTGGTGTCTAGGCTCTTCCAGAAGAATTAGCATAACTCTCTTCCCTTCCACCCCTCCCGGCCCCATGACCTGCAGTCCCTCTGAGCCTTTATCTTCACTTATCAGATGCCCAACACCCTGCTTCTCATTTTCTGAATGACTCCACAGTTCTAGAAAGTAAAGGCTGCTATATCTGAGAAGGTGCTTTCTGTTTCCCCTGGTGAGTGGGCAGCACATACTTTGAAACTTCACAGGGCTGAATTAGAGGGCCCAGGTGCTGAAACGGACTCACTAGGTGGGGGTGGGGGCACTGAGACCACCTCCGGTGCTGGGAGGAAAGCTGGACAGGCAGGCGGCACAGGGGCAATGGCGGGGTCTGCAAGGGGAGCACTGGTGTATTCCTGACTGGGGGTTAGGGGAGAGTGGTAGAGGAGAGACTGGAAACCAGGGAGCAGGTGGGCATGGACAGCCCAGGAAGGCTGCAGAGGTTGAAGATGTGGAGGACACACCAGGCTGGGCAGAGCAGTGCTCAGCGGGCACTAGATTGACAGGCAGGTTATCAAAGCAGGGACTGCCCCGGGAATGTGGTCACCATGACTTTGGTTCAGGGGCCTGAGGCATAGCTGAGGTTGCCTGGGCTTACGCAGAGTGAAGGTACAGGTCCTGCCTGCTCCTCCTCCTGCCTGAGTGACTGTCCAGGGATCACCATAGGCCCGGGAGGAAGCTGGTGGCTTGTGTGCTGCTCAGGCGGGGCCAGGGGCAGGCAGATGGGGTACTTTCTTTGGGAAGAGCTTGAAGAGGGCATTGCTGATGCCTCTACCTCTGGCTGTGATGAGCACTGTAGCCAGTGGGGGAGGGGCAGTGATGGTGGCTAGAGGAGGGACCATGTCCAGGAAAGGACCTCTGCAGGGCATCTAAAGGACCTCTGCAGGGCATCTCGTCATCCTGTCATTGCAGGGCTGTAGTGGCGACCTATGGACACATGATCACTGAGGGGACCGCTGCCCCAGTTTATATATATATAAACTTTTTTGGAGACAGAGTCTCGCTCTGTCACTCAGGCTGGAGTGCAGTGGCGCGATCTCGGCTCACTGCAACCTCCGCCTCCTGGGTTCAAGCAATTCTCCTGCCTCAGCCTCCTGAGTAGCTGGGATTACAGGTACACGCCACCACGCTTGGCTAATTTTTTGTATTTTCGTAGATACAGGGTTTCACCATGTTGCCCAGGTTGGTCTCGAACTCCTAAGCTCAGTCAATCTGCCTACCTTGGCATCCCAAAGTGCTAGAATCACAGGCTTGAGCCACAGCACCCAGCCCACTCCCCCAATTTAGGAAGCAGACAGAAGCTACTGTTCCTTCAGGATTGAGGGGAGCCCCACACCACTGAAGGGCTGGTTTCTTCCCTTCATGAAGCAGTTCCTTCTAGCCACCCATGGGGATCCTGACATGTGCAGGGCACCTCGAGAGGGAAAGGCTGAGCCTGGTGTTCAACTCAACACAGAGAAGAAAAACCCACATTTCTCAGAGCAGCAAAGACTCAGATGGGAGCATCGGGAGGATGGGCTCACGGTGTGGAGCCAGGCTCTGAGGGCTCGGTGGGCCACTGACTTGGGGGTGGGGAGAGCAAACGCTAAGTGGGCAAAGCCACAATCAAAATGATGACAGCTAATGGTAATTATGGGTTGGGATTTGTACCTCCTTCACTATGAGCATAAAATGAGATGCCCCGAGATGGTGGGCAGGGCCTGGCATCGAGCGTGCCTGCGGTCATGGCTGTGATGATCACTACTCAGGCAGCCACAGCAAACTGAGCCCCTGGCACGTCAGCCTCTTTTGGAGTCACCCTGGGTGCCCTGTGGTGCCCTTTCTGCCTTTCCTTGCCCCCTCACTGCCGGCCCTTCAGCACCAGGACCCTGTGTGACAGCGTGGCAGCCCTTCACCTGTGTGGCTTGTCCTGGATTCTGCCACGCCACACAGTGAATTAGGATGCCCTGTTCCATCACATTCACTGAGCTGTTTCTACCACGGGACAATTATCGAAGTGAGTGCTGTTCTGTGGAACGAGGACAGGGTCGGGGATGGCATGGCTCCCCAGAACACAGGGGCTCTGCTGAGGCCTCTGGAGAGATGCCTTCGCTGTCCAGGAGTGGGGTCCTGGGTGTCCTTTGGTTATTTCTGGGCAGTCCTGAGGCACTTTGGAGGCCCCTCCAGAACCCAGGTGAGGAAACTCTACCCTAGCCCCAATCCAGGGAAGGAGGAGCCTGATTCAAATGATCTCTATGTCCCAAAACCTGCTCCTTATCTGGAGGTAACCAGTTATTAAGAACCGTATTGGTTATTCATCTCCTCTTCACCACCTTGTGCCTCCCCACCCACCCACGTTTGCACCCCCCGACCACTGGTCCACTGCGAGGCTCCCATGTCTTCCCTCCTGCCCCGGCCCTCGCCTGCTTCCCCTGGTTACTGCCATAGCCCCTCAATGGCTGGCTCCTTCCAGAAACCCCCTCGAGGCCACTCCCACTAAGCTACACAAGAGGTTTTTAGAAATGCAGGTCCCAGGCCGGGCGTAGTGGCTCACACCAGTAATCCCAGCACTTTGAGAGGCTGAGGCAGGCGGATCACCTGAGGC
>NW_016107372.1:976220-980868 GCF_001604975.1 Cebus imitator
AAAAGAAATGCGGGTCCCATAGTCTTGTTTCCCTTAATGGCTTTCAATTACCTTCAAGATAGAACCCAATTTCCTGGGCTGGCCCAGAAGTCCCCTCCTCTTGAGGACAGGTTGTTGCTTCCTATTCAGTTATTGAAACTCCACACCTCTGAGCCCACTCCCCCTGCCTGGAACTCCTTCCTACCCCAAACCTTTTTATTCCCTGGGTTCCTACTCATCCTGAATTTTATTTCAATGTTGATGTCACCGTGTTTTGTTTTTTTCTTTTTTTCTGAGACAGAGTCTCGCTCTGTCACCCAGGCTGGAGTGCAGTGACTCAATCTTGGCACACTGCAAACTCCACCTCCCAGGTTCAAGCCATCCTCTTGCTTCAGCTTCCCGAGTAGCTGGGATAACAGGCGCATGCCGCCACGCCCCGGTAATGTTTTGTATTTTTAGTAGAGATGTGGTCTCACCACGCTGGTCAGGCTGATCTTGAACTCCTGATCTCGTAATCTGCTCACCTCAGGCTCCCAAAGTGGTGGGATTACAGGCACCACCGTGCCTGCCCTGGCATCACTGTTTTATATCTAATTTTTTTTTTCACTATCTCTGCTCACTGCAACCTCCATCTCCTGGGTTTAAGCGATTCTCCTGCCTCAGCCTCCTGAGTAGCTGGAATTGCAGGCACCCGCCATCAAGCCCAGCTAATTTTCTTTATTTTTAGTAGAGATGGGGTTTCACCATTTAGGCCAGGCTGGTCTTGAACTCCTGACCTCAGGTGATCCACCCGCCTCGGTCTCCCAAAGTGCTGGGATTACAGGCGTGAGCCACCATGCCGGGCCTACTTTCTTATATCTGGGTTTTAAAATATTAAATAAAAACATCTCTCATGTTTGCTGCCTTGTAGGAGTAGCACAGGATTCTGCAGCTCAGGGGTTGCCGGCTGAGGACGCCTCCTCAACTCCCCCATTCTGGGTGACCCTCAAGGGCACATTTTAGCCAGCTCCTATCCAAGCTGGAGTTGCTGTGGTTCAAACACCTTTAACAGCTTTATTCATACCAAAGAACCCTTTCCTTTGTCAATCCTGAACCTCAGCATCCTACCTGAAAAAGCAGCCATGAGTGTTTGTGATGAGGCAGGAGAATAGGGCCTGGAGGCAGGGAAACCAGGAACACTTCAGCGATGACAGGAAACACGCTTTTCACTCACGGAGAGTGTACACCCAGTAAATGGCTTTCTAACTTGTAGGAAGTAGAAAAGTTCCTCTTTAAAGTTTCCTTTCTTGTTAAAGAGTAAGTGTGCTAATAACTGTGTTAAGTCCAATCCTATGTAGCTGTTAAACATGCCACGCTTACAGGCACGTAGTACATTCTGTCTTGTACTTTAACCAAGATCTCTGCCTCTGTTACTTTATTCTTTCTTTGCCTTTTTGTGCATTTTGTCCAATTCATTGTTCAAAATGCCAAGAACCTGGATACCCTCAACCGGTAGCAGTGACAGGCAGTCAAGTCCCCAGCCTAGTGACAGAGCAAGACTTCCTCTCAAAAAACAACAAAACAAAAAAACAAAAAACATGGTAGAAGGCCAGCCAGAGTTGAAGCTGAGAAATGGGCATTCAGTGATGTCTGTGCTCAGGTGGGGCCCAGGAGGGAACAGGACATCCTGAGGGGTGGTGAAGCCAGACACCAGGAGCCTGGCCCTTGGTTTCCATGTCCGTACACCTGCCAGTTGCCTTGCTTCCCTTGCAGGCTATGAAAAGCAAATAAGAGAAGGATTTGATGGGAACATTCTTGGAAAAGCAGAAGGCAACTTGCAAGTCAGGGATTATTATTACTGCCATCTTACTCAGAAATAATCTGCCCCATACCAAGAAAACCCAGGATGACTTAAGGGTATACACCCAAAAGAACTGAAGCAAGGATTCAAAGAGATACCTGTATACCCATGTTCACAGCAGCACTATTCTTTTTTTTTTTTTTTTTTTTTTTTTGAGACGGAGTTTCGCTGTTGTTGCCCAGACTGGATGGCAATGGCACGATCTCGGCTCACTGCAACCTCCGCCTCCTGGGTTCAAGCAATTCTCCTGCCTCAGCCTCCTGAGTAGCTGGGATTACAGGCATGCACCATCATGCCCAGCTAATTTTTGTATTTTTTTTTTTAGTAGAGACGGGGTTTCACCTTGTTGACCAGGATGGTCTCGATCTCTTGACCTCGTGATCCACCTGCCTCAGCCTCCCAAAGTGCTGGGATTATAGGCGTGAGCCACCGCGCCCGGCCAAGCACTATTCTTAATAGCTAAAACGTGGAAGCTATCCAAGTGTCCATTGACGGCTAATGGAGAAGCAAAATGTGGTCTCTCCATACTGTAGAATATTATTCACCCTTTTTTTTTGAGACGGAGTTTCGCTCTTGTTACTCAGGCTGGAGTACAATGGCACGATCTCGGCTCACTGCAACCTCCCCTCCTGGGTTCAGGCAATTCTCCTGCCTCAGCCTCCTGAGTAGCTGGGATTACAGGCACACGCCACCATGCCCAGCTAATTTTTTGTATTTTTAGTAGAGACGGGGTTTCACCGTGTTGACTGGGATGGTCTCGATCTCTTGACCTCGTGATCCACCCGCCTCGGCCTCCCAAAGTGCTGGGATTACAGGCGCGAGCCACCATATTCACCCTTAAAAAGGGAGAAACTTTTGACAGATGCTACAACATGGACGAGCCTTGAGGACACTATGCTAAGTGAAACAAGCCAGTCACAAAAAGACAAATACCTTATGATTCTACTTATGGGGGTACCTAGGGTAGTCCAAATCATGGAGACAGAAAGTACAATGGTGGTGCCGTGGGCCGGGGGAGGGGGAGAATGAGGAGTTACTATTTAATGGGTGCAGAGTTTCAGTTTTACAGGATGAAAAGAGTGCTGGAGGGTCTCAAGGCAGGGGATGTGGCTGATTGACGCTGACTTCCTAGAACGAAATCCAATGGAAACACTTTAGCTATGACAGGAAATATCTGTACAAGGAGTAAATGACTCTGAAACTTTACTTCATCCTCTTCATTTACATACGCCAAGTAACCAGTGGAAACCTCTAGAGACTATGTAAACCCCTGAAAATTCTGTAACGGGGCTCTTGAGCCCCTATGCTCGGGCCGCTCCCACCCTGAGGAGCGTGCTTTCGTTTTCAGTAAATCTCTGCTTTTGTTGCTTTATTCTTTCCTTGCTTTGTTTGTGCATTTTGTCCAATTTTTTGTTCAAGACACCAAAACTTGGACACCCTCCACCGGTCACAGTTGCACAAGATGAATGTAATTAATACCACTGAACATTACACTTAAAAACTGTTAAGGTGGTACATTTTGTGTTCTGTGTATTTGCCACAATAAAAAAAAAATAAACTTTTTAAAAGCAAAGAAAGTAAAACTCAGGAGGCATGCTTTATGCTGATCTCCCTAAAACAGGCCTTCACTTCGAGAGCTCGTGATTCCCCCATCACCCTGCTTCAAGATGCATGCCTCTTGCCCTCTTGCATTTTCTCTGTTAATTGTGTCTGTCCTGCTTTGAAGCACTCTGAACCACAAAGACTTCCGCTTCTTCCTGACTCTCCTTCTTGTGGCCTCGCACCCAGAATCTCCACCATTCAGGCTACTACTGCATCAATTTCAGCAAAGCCTGGGCCACAAGAGCTACTGTTCCTGTAAGGCCCTCCGCGGCCTCTCCTCCGCTTGTCCCGCCCCCAGCACAGGCACCATGTCTGTCTCTCTGCTGATTATGAGATAGCACATGGCTGTTAGGTCTGCTTGAATAAGCTCTTTTGTCCCCAAGAATTTTCCCATGTCAAACATTTGGTCTGTTGTGTTATGGGTCAGTGAACAAGGAGATAAGTCTGAATTCTTAAACAACCTTGTGGACACAAGACATCTGTCTGGAAGGCAATCAAACAATGTCTGTCACACTGTCCCCAACTTTCAAATCCCTTTCTTAAAAAACAGACCGTTATTTTGTGTTTTTGATCCTAAAGAAATATGAACGTCTCTCATAAATCTCCCTATTCAACCCCCTCTTCCAGCATCTATTAGCTATTGTTAATGATTTGGTGTCTATTGCTCAGATTTTTTTTCTCTGCATCTGCGAACACAGACATTATTATTTTTATCATCATCATCCTACTTATGCTACCATAGACATTGTTTTGCAACTTGCTTTTTTGTTTTTTTGAGACAGAGTCTCACTCTGTCACCCAGGCTGGAGGGCAGTGGTATGATCTCGACTCTCAGGTTCAAGCAATTCTCCCTGCCTCAGTCTGCCGAGAAGCTGGGATGACAGGCGAACACCACTACGACTAATTAATTTTTGTATTTTTTTAGTAGAGACAAGGTTTCACCAAGTTGGCCAGGTTGATCTTGAACTCTTAACCTCAGATTATCCACCTGCCTCAGAGTCCCGAAGTGCCGGGATTACAGGTGTGAGCCATTGTGCCCGGTTGCAACTTACTTTTTTGACATAACATATCTTGAGCTTTTTTCAGTATTAGGATCTCATTTTTTTTTTGAGACGGAGTTTCACTCTTGTTACCCAGGCTGGAGTGCAATGGCGCGATCTCGGCTCACTGCAACCTCCGCCTCCTAGGTTCAGGCAATTCTCCTGCCTCAGCCTCCTGAGTAGCTGG
>NW_016107372.1:980933-993243 GCF_001604975.1 Cebus imitator
CCAGGATGGTCTCGATCTCTTGACCTCGTGATCCACCCGCCTCAGCCTCCCAAAGTGCTGGGATTACAGGCTTGAGCCACCGCGCCCGGCCTCATTTTTTTTTTTCTTGAGATGGAGTCTTACTCTGTCACCCAGGCTGGAGTGCAGTGGCGCGATCTTAGCTCACTGCAACCTCCGCTTCCCAGGTTCAAGTGACTCTCGTGCTTCAGCCTCCTGAGTAGCTGGGACTACAGGCGCGTGCCACCATGTCTGGATAATTTTTTGTATTTTTAGTAGAAATGGGGTTTCACCGTGTTAACCAGGACGGCCTGATCTCCTGACCTTGTGATCCACCTGCCTCGACCTCCCAAAGTGCTGGAATTACAGGCATGAGCCACTGTGCCCAGGCTAGGATCTCATTCTTTTAACAGTTGTAAAATGTTCCATTTTGTCTATGAAGATGTATTTATTTAATTAGTTCCCTATTGATATGTATTTGAAATTCTACCTACCACCTCCCAATTTTTTCTTTATATAAACAATACTGGAATGGATATCCTTGAATATATATTTGTATACTTGTGAGAATATTTCTGGGTATAAGATGTATTTCTAGAAGCAGAAATACTGGGTCGAAGGTATATGTTTTAAATTTAGTAGGGGCCAGGCGCCATGACTCATGCCTATAATCCCAGCACTTTGGGAGGCCAAGGTGGACAGATCACTAGAGCTCAGGGACCAGCCTGGGCAACATGGTGAGACTCCTAACTCTACAAAACAAACAAACAAACAAAAATTAGCCAAGCATGGTGGTGCACGCTTGTGGTCCCAGCTACTCAGGAGGCTGAGAAGGGAGAATTACTTGAGGCTGGGAAGTGGGGTTGCAGTGAGCTGAGACTGCACCACTGCACTCCAGCCTGGGTGACAGAGCAAGACCCCTTCTCAAACAAAGCAAAACAAAGCAAAGCAAAGCAAAACAAACAAAAAATTTAGTAGGCATTGAAAAAATTGACAAGGCAAGTATAGTTATGGCTCAGCTTGTGGATTATTTTGAACTTGAAAATGCCGCTGGGCACCTAGAGGAGGAACTAGTACCAGCAATGAGAAGAAACCATGGTGTATCCCAGGTACACCTGACGGGATTTCTCCGGCTGCTTGTAAGATTTGGTGTGTGTGGACCAGCCCAGGAGAGGACGGGGCATGAACTGCTGGTCTGGGAAAGAAGAAGGTATCAGTTGAGTGAATTCCAAGAAAGCTGAATCTGAGCTGGGCGTGGTGGCTCACACCTGTAATCCCAGCACTTTGGGAGGCCCAGGAGGGCGGATCACGAGGTCAGGAGTTCGAGACCAGCTTGGCCAACATGATGAAACCCCGTCTCTATTAAAAATACAAAAATTAGCCAGGCATGGTGGCGGCCCCTGCAATCTTACTGCTTGGGAGGTTGAGGCAGGAGAATTGCTTGAACTCGGGAGGCAGGTGTTGCAATGAGCCGAGATCGCGCCATTGCACTCCAGCCAGGGTGACAGGGCAAAACTCCATCTCAAAAAAAAAAGGGGGAAAAAAAAGAAAGCTGGATCTGAATGGTGTGGTTATCTATGAGCTTGTCTGCTTAGAACCCATCCATCTTTTGGAAACAGCACATCCCATTGGAGAGACCTTCTTTGGGAAACTTCTCCCCACCCCCAACTCCAACCACAGGGCCCTCATGGGAGCTGCCTATTCTGTGTGCCAGACAAGTCAGGGGTCAGTATTTATAATCTCTGGCCAGTTAGAAGCCTTCCTTAGCCATTTTTGAAAGTAAAGAAAATGAAAAGAGGTCTTGGTCTGAGTGAGGGGATGGGAAATGTGTGTGTCCAGAGTCTGCCACGGGCCATGGATTGTAGAAAAAGACATTTGGGATTAGCAGGGCATGGTGGCACACACCTGTAATCTCAGCTACTCAGGTGGCTGTGGCAGGAGAATTGCTTGAACCCGGTTTGCAGAGGCTGCAGTGAGCTAAGATTGTGCCACTGCATGATCTGGGGGACAGAGGAAGACTCTGTCTCAAAAAGAAAAAAAAGAAAAAGACATTTGGGGCCAGCGAAGTGGCTCATGCCTGTAATCCCAACATACTGGGAGGACTGGGAGGCCGAGGCGAGTGCATCACCTGAAGTCAGGAGTTCGTGACCAGCCTGGCCAACATGCAGCATGGTGAAACTTGTCTCTACTAAAAAATACACAAAATTAGCTGGGCATAGTGGCAGCCACCTGTAGTCCCAGCTACTTGGGAGGCTGAGGCAGAAGAATCACCTGAACCCAGGAGGTAGAGGTTGCAGTGAGCCGAGATCGCACCACTGCACTCTAGCCTGGGTGACAGAGTGAGACTCAATCTCAAAAAAATAAAAAAGAAAAGAAAAGAAAAGAAAAAGACATTTGGAGAGACTGAAGCTGACTTCTAAACAGAAGCTGAGACAAAAAGCTAAGAAAATTCCAGAGCCCAGATGGTGACTGAGGGCCTAATTTTTGCTATCTCCAAGGCCAAGGACTTCTGGTTATTTTCTATACTGTTGACATGGGTCAAAAAATTAGCTTTGTCTATTTTTGGCTTTCATATAATGCAATCATACAATTTATACTCATTTCTCCTAGCTTCTTTCCCTCAACAGTAGGTGAATAAGATTTTTCCAAGTTGTCAGACACAGTAGAAGTCTTTCATTTTAATTGCTTCAGAGTATTCCAATGATCTTGGGTAGAATTTTGGGGGCCACATGATAATTCTGTGAGCCTTTTGAAGAACTGCCAAACTGGTTTCCGAAGCAGCTGCACCATTTTAAGTTCCTACCAGCAAAGTACGAAGGTTCCAGTTTCTCCACAACCAGACCAATACATGTTATTGTCTGTCTTTGAGTATAGTCATCCTAGTGGGTGTGGTTTTGATGTGCATTTCCCTAATGACCGGTGATGTTGAGCATCTGCTCATGTGCTTGTTGGCCATTTTTATGTCTTCTTTGGAGAAATGTCTATTCAAGTCCTTTGCCCATTTTAAAACTGGGTTACTTGTTTCTTTTATTGAGTTGTAGTAGTTCTTCGAATATTCTGGATGCTAGACAACCCCCTCTCCTTTTTTTTTTTTTTTTTTGAGACAGAATCTCACTCTGTCACTCAGGCTGAAGTGCAGTGTCATGATCTAGGCTCATCGCAACCTCCACTTCCCAGGTTCAAGCCATTCTTGTGCCTCAGTCTCCCGAGTAGCTGGATCTACAGGCACTGGCCACCACACCCGGCTAATATTTTGTATTTTAGTAGAGACAAGGGTTTGATGTGTTGGCCAGGCTGGTCTCGAACTCCCAACCTCAGGTTGTTACAGGAAAAGGGTCAGGATCCAGACCCCAAGAGAGGGTTCTTGGATCTTGTGCAAGAAAGAATTCAGGGCGAGTCCATAAAGTGAAAACAAGTTTATTAGGAAAGTAAAGGAATGAAAGTATGGCTACTCCGTAGGCAGAGCAGACTTGAGGGATGCTGGATGCTTATTTTTTGGTTATTTCTTGATTATATGCTAAACAATGGGTGGATTATTCATGCCTGCCCTTTTAGACCATATAGGGTACCTTCCCGATGTTGCCATGGCATCTGTAAACTGTCATGGCGCTGGTGGGAGTGTAGCAGTGAGGACTACTAGAGGTCGCTCTCTGCCATCTTGGCTTTGATGGGTATTAGCCAGCTTCTTCACTGCAACCTGTTTTATCAGCTAGGTTTTTATGACCTGTATCTTGTGCCGATCTCCTATCTCATCCAGTGACTTAGAACGCCTAACCATCTGGGGATGCAGCCCAGTCTTATTTTACCCATCTCCTATTCAAGATGGAATTGCTCTGATTCAAAGGCTTCTGACAAGGTGATCTGCCCACCTTGTCCTTCCAGAGTGCTGGGATTACAGGCATGATCCACCGCACCCAACCTAGGTTAGACTCTTAATCACATGTGGTTTGCGGATATTTTCTCTCATTCTGGAGCTGATTTGTGTTTTTAAAAGATCTCTCTGGCTGCAGTTTGACAGCAGCTTGTCAAATATTCTGGATGCTAGACAACCCCCTGCCACCTGCCTTTTTTGTGTGGAGGAAGCAGAGCTAGAAGCCGGGAGAACAGAGAGGAGTGAAGGCAGTCATCTAGAGGAGAGATAATGGTGGTCAGAATAAATTTCGACCCGCTGAGGTGTGAGGCACAGCCTTGGGTCTGGTCTAACATCTGGGGCTGCTCTGGCCCTGGCACTGCCTTTGACTCTGGCCTCTCCAAATCCCTATGCTCTGATGTGTTTTTCCATCCACAGTTTTCCTCACTCAAGCCTGATTTGCCTTTATGTCTATGTCTCCATTTTCCCTTCAATTTCCTTATATTATTTTTTGAGATGGAGTTTCGCTCTTGTTGCCCCGGCTGGAGTGCAATGGCATGATCTTGGTTCACTGAAACCTCTGCCTGCTGGGTTCAAGTGCTTCTCCTGCCTCAGCCTCCGGAGTAGCTGGGGCTATAGGCATGTGCCACCATGCCCGGTTAATTTTTTATTTTTAGTAGGGATGGGGTTCTCCATGTTGGTCAGGCTGGTCTCAAACTTCCCACCTCAGGTGATCTGCCTGCCTCGGCCTCCCAAAGTGCTGGGATTACAGGTGTGAGCCATCGTGCTCAGGCACATATTAATTTTTTTTTTTTACAGGGTCTTGTTCTGCTACCCAAGCTGGAGTGCAGTGGCACGATCATGGCTCATTGCCACCCTGAACTCCTGAGCTTAAGCGATCCTCCCACCTCATCCTCCAGAGAGCTGTGACTATAGGCGTGTGCTACCGTGCCTGGCTAATATTAAAAAAAAAAGTTTTTGTAGAGAAGGGGACTTCCTGTGTTTTCCAGGCTTCTTATACATTAATTTTATCTTGTCAAATTGTAGGCAGTTTTGTGCCTCACCTCACATCCCTTTTGTGATGTGGAATGAGAATAAAGCATGAGAAAATAAAGCGGGGTAGATAGGGAGCTGGAGGATGGACTTCTGGCCTCCATGGACTCACAGAAGCTCAACCACTGCTCCTTCTCCTCATGCCTGCCCTTCCCCAAGCTAGCCTGACTCTGACTTAAAGTTCCGTTTCCTGGATTCCCAGTTGCCCATGGTGTACTGGGAGCCTAGTAAGTGGCTCTGGAGATGAGAGAGGCAATAGAAAGCTTTGGGGGAACACCTGCAGATCCCTGAAAACACAGACACGCCATTGTTTGCTAGTCTGGAACATCACTTTCAGAATCTGCCTCTCACTGAACTTTCTTGGGCATGAACCAAATCAGGAAGTCCCAGCCTTTATTCTGGGAGTTAAGACTCAAGGCTGCAAAGGTGGCTGGATACAAAGTCTATATACAAGAATCAGTGGGATTTTTACCTTTTTTTTTTTTTTTTTTTTGAGACGAAGTCTTGCTCTGTTGCCCAGGCTGGAGCTCAGTGGTGCGATCTAGGCTCACTGCAACCTCCACCTCCCAGGTTCAAGCGATTCTCCTGCCTCAGCCTCCCGAGTAGCTGGGACTACAGGCGCATGCCACCATGTCCAGCTAGTTTATATTTTTAGTAGAGGCAGGGTTTCACTGTGTTAGCCAGGATGGTCTCAATCTCCTGACCTTGTGATCCACCTGCCTTGGCCTCCCAAAATGCTGGGATTACAGGTGCAAGCCATTGTGCCTGGCCGGGATTTTTACAAACTAAAAACAAACAAGTAGAAATAACTTTTCTTTTTCTTTCTTTTTTTTTTTTTGAGACAGGGTCTCGCTCTGTCACCCAGGCTGGAGTGCAGTGGTGCTGCCCGTCTCACTGCAGCCTTCTACTCCCGAGTTCAGGTGATTCTCCTGTCTGTGCCTCAGCCTCCCAAGTAGCTAGGATTACAGACACCCTCACCACACCTGGCTAATTTGGTAAAGATGGGGTTTCACCACGTTAGCCAGGCTGGTCTCAAACTCCTGACCTCAGTGATCTGTCTGCCTCAGCCTCCCAAAGTGCTGGGATTACAGGTGTGAGCCACTCGCACCTGGCCAGTTTTTCTTTTAAATTTTAGAGGCAGGGTCTTGCTATATTGACAGGCTGGAGTACAATAGCTATTTACAGACGCAATCATAGAACACTGCAGTCTTGAACTCTTGGCCTCAAGCAATCTTCCTGCCTCAGACTCCCGAATAGCTGAGATTACAGGTGTGCATCATTGTGCCTGGGAGAAATATATATGTATATATATTTTGCAGTCATGCAATCATGGCTCATTGCAGCCTCAACCTCTGGGGCTCAATTGATCCTCCCACCTCAGCCTCCTGAGTAGCTGGGATTATAGGTGTGTGCCACCATACCTGGCTAATTTTTAATTTTTTTTTTTTTTGGTAGAGACAAGGTCTCTATGTTGCCCAGGCTGGTTTCAAACTCCTAGGCTCAAGAAATCCACCTGCCTCCCAAGGTGCTGGGATTATAGGTGTGAGCCACCATGCACGGTCCAGAAATAAAATTTTTAAAGAAGTATTATGTAGAACAACCAGGGCTGGGACTCCAATGAGGCAAGAGACGTTTTTAATACACAAATGTAAAGAGGCATTTACTCTTCCCTTCTCTTGCCTCACCCTAGTCTTGCCTTTGAGAAAGAATCAGAAAGGACCGTGTGCAATGACGCGATGGCTCACGCCTATAATCCCAGCACTTTGGGAGGCCGAGGTGGGCAGATCACTTGAGGCCAGGACTTAGAGACCAGTCTGGCCATGATGGTGAAATCTCGTCTCTGCTAAAAATACAAAAATTAGCTAGGCTTGGTGGTGTACTCCTGTGGTCCTAGCTACTCAGGAGCCTGAGGTGGGAGGATCACCTGAGCCCAGGCACGTCAAGCCTGCAGTGAGCTGGGATGGTGCCACTGCACTGCAGCCTGGGTGACAGTGAGACCCTGTCTCAAAAAAGAAAAGAAAAAAAAGAGTGAATTTTACTGTATGTAAATTACACTTTAATTTTTAAAAAAGGAAAAAACAAAGTAAGGCCCTTGGGCTGCTGGGAACTAGCTACCCTGACACAGATGAGCCCAAGTGCCCCAGCTCTACAAGCTCGTATCATGTGAGCTCCAGCCCTGTGTGCAGTTCACCCCACTCTTAAGGGCACCATGGGAGGAAATAGAAGGTTCAAGAGGCAGGAAGAAGTGAGAAGAGCCATGTGATGAGTGTCTAACTCTATTTAGCTTCAGTTTCAAGATGTGGTGAATATGCAGAAGAGAATGAAAAATCCCCACTGCCTCTCATCCCCAGGTTTCAGGCAGGAAACTTGATTATGAGTAAAATAATTGAGAGATGGGTTTATTGGATAGACAAGTAACATCCCACTCCCCACCCCCTTGTCCCACCCCCTCCTGCCCACTCTAACCTGCTGTTTGACCTCATCTTGTCTATTCCTGCTGCCTTGGTTTGGGTGTCCCTGGAAACAGACCCCAAGACATGAACCTGAGTGTAAATAGTGAGGAAGGGTGATAGAAAAGAGAATATGCCATTGAAGAGTGAGTTTTCAGGCCAGAGGTCACAGCATTATCCCAACGGAGGGGCAGGAAGCTGTGGTACTTACCCAATGACTTCCTGTCCCTCCTTAGTTGAAGACTACTTCCGGGCACTTGACCACTCCAGCACTTCCTGTTTGCCTTGCTCCAGGGTTGAGCACCCTCCCTGGCCAGATAAAAGCCCTCCAGTAGAAGCTCAGGTATTGGCAATACAAGGCCTTCCTGCATAGGTTGAATGCCCGGGATGTGGGCACAATGGTGCCCACTAGAGTTGGTTAAAATCTGGGGATGGCCCATAGCTTTTCCAGGCCCTTTTAGTTATAAGAATAGACTCCTTTTAACAATAAGAAAGTCTTATTTGTTCTAATATTCAATATTTTATCCTACTAACACCTTCTACCCTGCTTCAGCCGGGGCCTGTCTGAGTCTGGAACTGTGGGGAGTGTTCTGATCACTTTTCTGACTCCCAACCCCTGTCTTCCTTCACCACCTGTTCTTGCTTTTTTTTTTGAGACAGCATCTTGCTCTGTCACCCAGGCTGGAGTGCAGTGGCTTGATCTCGGCTCACTGCAAACTCAGCCTCCCGGGTTCAAGCGATTCTCATGCCTCAGCCTCCTGAGTAGCTGGCGTGAGACACTGCACCCAGTCTACAATAGTTCTTTCTATCTATCTACCCATCCATCTACTTGCCATCATTTATCTATTTGTCTGTCATCATCTGTATTTATTTATTTTTTATTTATTTATTTTTATTTTATTTTTTTTAAGATGGGGTTTCACCATGATGGCCAGGCTGGTCTTGAACTCCTGACCTCAGGTAGTGCACCCACCTTGGCCTTCCAAAGTGCTAGGATTACAGGCATGAGTGGCAGCGCCCGGCCCATCATCTGTATTTCTATGCAATGTATTAATGTTTTTTATTAAATAAATTTTTAAATTACATAAACATATCATGTTTATTATAGATCAAGTGGTTGTGGGGGATGTGATTTTGTACCCCAGAGGCAACTTGTAGCAGGGTGGAAACATGTTGTTTGTCATAGGTGGGAGTGCTATCGGCATCTAACAGGGAGAGGACAGTGATGCTGCAAAACATCCTGCAAGATATAGGACAGGCCAGATCACTTGAAGTCAGGGGTTCAAGACTAGCCTGGCCAACATATTGAAATGCCGTCTCTACTAAAAATACACACACAAAAAAAATTATCGGAGCATGGTGCTGGGGGCCTGTAATCCCAGCTACTCGGAGGCTGAGGCAGGAGAATTGCTTGAACCCAGGAGGCAGAGGTTGCAGTGAGCAAGATTGCACCATTGGACTCTAGCCTGGGCGACAGTATGAGACTCTCTATCGAAAAAAAAACAAACCCCAAAAAACAGGACATTCCCTGGGACAAAGGAGTATTTGATCCTAAATGCCAATAGTGCTGAGGCTGAGAAACCCTGCTGTAGAACAATACAAAGTTCAAAGAAGCAGATGGAAGCATAGTGACGGCTGGGGATTTCCACAATGAACATTTTGGCTAAATTCTTTCAATTTTCAATGCACAGAAATATATATACAAATAATTACAGATGCATAAAAAAGAAATGGTTATCATATACATGCTGTTTTGAAACCCAACTTTTTTCACATAATAATATTTTTCCAAGTCAGTAATTTTATAACTGTCACATTTGTCTCATTAAAAAAACTAGCTTTTTTTAAAAATAAAAATGTAACATTCATGTGGTTAAAAAATCAGAATTGCAAAAGTTCAAAAGAGCAAATGCTTTTCCACAAGTGGTTATGTGTATTTTAGTACATGTGAACTCTTAAGAAAACCACAAATTAGACTATGCAATGACACTGCTGTGTATTTTGCTTTCGTTATTTAATAATATATTAAATAATGTACTAATATTTAATAACTATGCTTACTTTTGCACCAGCCGAATACATTAAGTAATAAATTATATTAGGACAATTTCCATACCCACACGTAGAGATCCACCCCATTCTCTGTTTTTGCTTTTGTTTTTGTGAGATGGAGTTTTGCTTTTGTTGCCCAGGCTACAGTACAATGACGTGATCTCAGCTCACCGCAACCTCCCCCTCCTGGGTTCAAGTGGTCTCCTGCCTTAGCCTCCCAAGTAGCTGGGATTACAGGCATGTGCCACCATGCCTAGCTAATTTTATATTTTCAGTAAAGATGGAGTTCCACCATGTTGGTCAGCCTGGTCTCAAACTCCTGACTTTAAGTAATCCACCAGCCTTTGCCTCCCAAAGTGCTGGGATTACAGGCGTGAGCCACTGTGCCCGACCCACCCTATTCTTTATAATGCTGTGTAGCATCACCTATTATCATATTGATAGGCAGTTGGCTCTATTTTTGCTGTCACGATCACTGATGTATGGTCATTTGTACACAACCTCTCTGCAGGCTCCTGTGAGCATACCCTAAACAACTGGAATTGGTGAATCACAGGATATGTTCTTACATTTTTATAGCAATTGCAAAAGTACTCTCTAAAGAGTTTGCCCTGTTTAAGTCTCCTACTGCCTCTTTCCCCACAGCCTCACCAATCAAATATTTAAATGCTGTTAACTTGATTTAAGCGATTCTCCAGCTTCAGCCTCCTGAGTAGCTGGGATTACAGGAAACTGCCATCATGCCCGGTTAATTTTTGTATTTTTAGTAGAGACAGGGTTTCAACATGTTGGCCAGGCTGGTCTCAAACTCCTGACCTCAGATGATCTACCTCAGTGATCTGCCTGCCTTGGTCTGCCAAAGTGCTGGGATTACAGGCATAAGCCACCACACTCGGCCTGCTCTCTTGAAATATATAATAAATTACTAACTATAGTTGCCTGTATTTATTTTATTACCGAAGTTACGTATTTTTTCATGCTTAATGGCTATTTTATTGTTTCCTATCAACTGTTCATTCTTTTACCTACTATTATTTTTTTGCTGCGGTTTCTTATAGATTATTAAGACTTTATTGGATTTCAGTAAAGTGGCGATACATCTATAAACACTTTCTCCTAGTTTGTCTTTTTTCTTGAAGAAGGCTAAAGTTTTTATTTAGACAAAAATTAAACAAAATTTTCCTTTTATGGTATCTGGATATATCATGCTACAGAGACCTTCCGTGTGCCAGAGTATAACTACATTCATATGTTTTCCTCTTTTATGACTTAATTTTTGCATTATATTAATTATTATTTTTTTAAATTTGAGACAGAGTCTCTTTCTGTTGCCCAGGCTGGAGTGCAGTGGCACAAAATCAGCTCACTGCAGCCTCCACATCCTGGATTCTAGCAATTCCCTGCCTCAGCCTCCTGAGTAGGGGGGCTACAAGTACACGCTGCTATGCCCGGCTAATTTTTTGTATTTTAGTAGAGATGGGGTTTCACCATGTGGCCCAGGCTGGTCTTGAACTCCTGAGCTCAGGCAATCCACCTGCCTGGGCCTCCCAAAGCGCTAGGATTACAAGAGTGAGGCACCGTGCCCAGCCAAAAAATCTATCTTAAATTTATCTTGGGAGTAAGAACAAAAGGTAGCTAGTGTCCCTGAGACCATTTATCAAGTCATCTGTCCCACCCAACCAATCTGAAATGATACCTTCCTCACATTCGTTATCCCATATTCACTTGGGGGCTATTTCTGGACTTTCTGTTTTGTTTCATAGATTGGCCTATTTTTGCTCTGATGACAAACTTTTAATTACTTGTGCTTTATAATGTGCTTTTATACATAGCAAGTCTATTCTCCCACTATTCTTCCTTTTCAAAAATTTTCTGGATAATTTAAATATTTGTTTAAAAATAATTATGTTGGGGCTAGGTGCATTGGCTCACACCTGTAATCCCAGCACTCTGGGAGGCCATGGCGGATCAATCACAAGGTCAGGAGTTCAAGACCATCCTTACCAAGATGGTGAAACACCGTCTCTATTAAAAATACAAAAGTTAGCCAGGTGCAGTGGCAGGTGCCTGTAATCCCAGCTAATTAGGAGGCTGAGGCAGGAGAATCTCTTGAACCCGGGGGCAGAGGTTGCAGTGAGCCGAGATTGTACCACTGCACTCCAGCCTGGGTGACAGAGTGGGACTCTGTCTAAAAAAAAAAATATTATGTAGGCTGGGTGTGGTGGTTCACACTTGTAATTCCAGCACTTTGGGAGGCCGAGGTGGGAATATTGCTTGAGACAGGAGTTCAAGACCAGCCTGGGCAACATAGCAAGACCCTGTCTCTACCAAAAATAAAAACAATTAGCTGGCTGGACCCAGTGGCTTACACCTGTAATCCCAGCACTTTGGGAGGCCGAGGCAGGCAGATTACCTGAGGTCAGGAGTTCAAGACCAGCCTGGCCAACATGGAGAAACCCCATGTCTACTAATAATACAAAAAAATTAGCTAGGCATGGTGGCGCATGCCTGTAGTCCCAGCTACTCGGCAGCCTGAGGCAGGAGAATCACTTGAACTTGGCAGGTGGAGGTTGCAGTGAGCCGAGATCACACCACTGCACTCCTCTAGCCTGGGCAACAGAGCAAGACTCCATCTCGGGGAGGGGAAAAAAAAACACAGAGCCAGACTCCATATCAAAACTAAATAATAACAATAAAAAGAATTGCTAATACAGCTGAGGTTTCCTAGACCACATTTCCTGCCGCTTCTTTCAGTGGTAACAAGAGTTCTGAATCTAGTGTTTAGTAATCCCATGGATTTTTTTAAAAAACACTTTTAACCTCTCTCTATATTTATCCTTAAAATTATTAAATATATGCAGTACTGGTGTGTGTGTGTGTGTGTGTGTGTGTGTGTGTGTGTGTGTGT
>NW_016107372.1:993253-1005867 GCF_001604975.1 Cebus imitator
TGTATGTGTGTGTGTGTGTGTGTGTGTTTAGACAAGGTCTAGCTCTGTTGCCCAGGCTGCAGTGCAGTAGCATGATCTCGGCTCACTGCAACCTCTGCCTCCTGGGCTTAATTGATCCTCCCATCCCAGCCTCCCAAGTAGCTAGGACTATAGGCGTGTACCACCATACCTCGCTAATTTTTTGTTTTTAGTAGAGATGGGGTTCTCCATGTTGGCCAGACCAGCCTTGAACTTCTGGCCTCAAGGAATCCACCCACCTCGGCCTCCCAAACTGCTGGGATTACAGGTGTGGGGCCTCAAGCCTGGACTCCATTGTGCATGTTTAAAGTGTCCTATTTAAAAGAAAGAAAAGAAAAGAAGAGAAAACATGCACATTTCTAAACCAACCAATCAACTACCTACCCAGTTGTGTTGGTTAGTTTTATGTGTCAGCTTCGCTGGGCCATGGCGTCTAGCTATTTGTTGAAACATTATTCTGAATGTGTCTTTTCTGGAGGGTGTTTTTGGATGACTAACATTTAAATTGGTGGATTTGGAGTAGAACAGATTGTCGTTCATGTGGATTGGCCTCATCTAATCAGTTGAGAGCCTGAATAAAACAAAGCCTGACCTTACCAAAGCAAGAGGAACTCTGCCAGCAGATGGTCTGGGGGCTTCTTCTACAACAATGCTCTTCCCTGGGTCTCCAACCCATCAGCCCACCCCACAGATTTTGATCTTGCCAGCTTCCATAATTACATGAGGAATTCTTTGACATAAATCTCTTTCTGCATGTACACTTCCTGTTGGTTTTGTTTCTGTGGTGAATCCTGAACACTACACAAGGCCCCTGGCCTCAGCGGCACCAAGAGCTGGCAGAGAGTTTAAATTATACTTCCTTGGCTGGGCATGGTGGTTCACACCTGTAATCCTAGCACTTTGGGAGGCCAAGGTGGGTGGATCACCTGAGGTCAGGAGTTTGAGGTGATCAGTTTGATCACCAGCCTGACCAACACAGCGAAACCCCATCTCTACTAAAAATATAAAAATTAGCTGGGTGTGGTGACGGGCGACTGTAATCCCAGCTATTCAGGAGGCTGAGGCAGGAGAATCGCTTGAATCTAGGAGGCAGAGGTTGCAGTGAGACAAGATCATGCCACTGCACTCCAGAGCGAGACTCCGTCCCCTCCCCGGCCAAAAAAATATATATATATTTTCTCCCACATTACCATATTCTAAGGAAGAGCTCCTTCTTCACCAAGGAAGCAGAGATACCTTGCCCAAACCTCCAGCTGGGGTGGGAGAGCATTTTCCTCTTGACCAAATATTGCTTTGGCACAGGGTCCCAATCTATAGTTGGCAAAGAAAGGTCTTTCTAGAAGGAACATCACCACAGAGGTGTGGCTCTTCCCACATTTGTAGTGGTATTTTCATGAGTGCAGTCAGTGGCATCAGCTCAGTTTCACAAACATCTCCTCTCTGTTGCTGTCCAATGAGAGGGAATGTTTTAGTAGCCTATTGCTGCCGTGACAAATTACCACCAGTTTAGCAGTTTAAAGCAACCTCATTTCTTACTGTCCAGTTCTGTTGGTTGGAAGCTCTGGCGGGCTGAACTGGGTCCTCTGCTGAGGGGTCTCACAAGCCCCAAATCAAGGTCAGCCAGCTGGATTCTTACTGGGAGACTGGGAAGGTCCTGCTTCCAGGATCATTAGGGTGTTGGCAGAGTCCAGCTCCTTGTGGCTGTAGGACTGTGGTTCTTGTTTCCTCACTGGCTTTCAGCTGGAGGTGGTTCTCAGCTTCCAGAGGTACCTACAGTCCTTGACCTGTGGCCCCTTCATCTCCAAAGCAACAATGATGTGTTCTGTCTTCCACACACTTGGAGTCTGTCTGCCTTACTCTTCTCCTTTCAAGGGCTCATGTGACCACACTAGGTCCACCCAGGTAATTCAGGATATTCTTTTTTTTTCAGACAGAATTTCATTCTTGTTGCCCAGGCTGGAGTGCAATGGCATGATTTCTGCTTACCACAACCTCCGCCTCCTGGGTTCAAGTGATTCTCCTTCCTCAGCCTCCCAAGTAGCTGGGATTACAGGCATGTGCCACCACGCCTGGCTAATATTTTTTTTCTTTTTTTTTTTAAGACGGGGTTTCACCATGTTGGTCAAGCTGGTCTTGAACTCTCGACCTCAGGTGATCCACCCACCTTGGCTTCCAAAGTGCTTGGATTACAGGAGTGAGTTTGTATTTATAGTAGAGACAGGGTTTCTCCATGTTGGTCAGGCTGGTCTTGAACTCCTGAGCTCAGGTGATCCACAAACCTCAGCCTCCCAAAGTGCTGGGATTACAGGCATGCGCCACTGTGCCCAGCCAAAAGCTCTGTGATTTTTGTTTGTTTGTATTTGTTTCCTGCTGCATTCCAGTACTCAGGATGTGCCTGTCATGTAGTCGAAGCTCCCTTAATATTTGTTGAAATGATGAATGGACTGTATTTTCTGTGAGGTATCCACCTAATTTAAAACAGAGTATGATGCCTGAGATTATTATATTAGTAATAATGACCAAGTAACACTTGCCTGGCACTTTGACGTGATGGTGGAGGTTTGTGCTGTTAGATGACATTAACATGGTATCTGCCCAGAGCACCCAGGAGCACATGACACTTGCTCCTAGAACACAAACGCTCCCACAGTTCATGAGATTCCCCCAGTAGGCTACATGCCCGAGGAGCAATGGCAAAGGAAACAACGGTGCCTCTTTCTCGTTAGTGGGACTCAAACCCCAATCCCCAACACAGAACTCTGACAGGTAGTGCTGGACCATGTATAGAAATCCTTATTCATAAGGCCGGGCATGGTGGCTCATGCCTATAATCCCGGCACTTTGGGAGGCTGAGGTGGGTAGATCACAAGGTCAGGAGTTCAAGACCAGACTAACCTGGCCAATATGGTGAAACCCCATCTCTACTAAAAATACAAAAATTAGGTGGGCATGGTTGTGTGCGTCTGTCATCCCAGCTACTTGGGAAGCTGAGGCAGGAGAATTGCTTGAACCTGGGAGGCGGAGGTTGCAGTGAACCAAGATCGCGCCATTGCACTCCAGCCTGGCAATAAAGCGAGACTCAATCTCAAAAAACCAAAAAAACAAAAACAAAACAAAACAAAAAAACATTATTTGTCAGGCTTTAAGTAAAAGCATGAAGTGACATAGCATCGTTTCCTCCCTCTTCCCTGCCCCCTCCCAGGGCCCCTTACTGCCCCAGACCACCAACCAGTGCCCCAAGTGGAGAATCACATCCAATCGTTCTTTGGCTGCGTTGAAGGAAGGGATAGTGGAGAAAGGTAGCTTGGTCTGGCCTGAGAGAGCAGGACATACGGCTCTTGGTCGGGATTCTCTTGACTGAAAGTGACAGAAACCCAATTCAAGACTTAGGAAAAGGATTCATACCTCATCCCCTGAAAAGCCAAGAGTAGAAAGCTGTCTGCGGCGGATCCAGGGCCTGCGATGACACCATCGTGTTTTCTTTCCTCTCTTTCTGCTGTCTTGTCTGTTTATTTCCTCTTCTTGAGATGTGACCTCTCTCTCTCCTGCTTTAGACAGGGGTAGCCACTAGTGGCCATTTAAAAGTGATACTTGTTGATTCAAAAGGAGAGACAGGCTTTAGAGCTGTCATCAGCAGGAAGTTCCTGAGGACGGACGGGTCTGGCTTGGGTCAAGTACCCACCCTGTAGCAGGCAGGGTGAGAGCCCGTGATTCATAGTTCCACAGGGCCACGGGAAGAGGAACAGAGGGAATGGAAAAGCCTAGTGGGCAGACAAGACCAGAACTGTTATGTCTGCCATGTTGGCTAGCTCTTTCTCTCTCTCTCTCTCTTTCTCTCTGTGTATCTGTTACACACGTGTGCACACACACGTGCATAGAAATTTTGAGTACCTGAATGAAGATGTTTTTGAGGAAGAATCTCAGCTTTACCTACCTCATTTGTTCAACACTTTTCTTCTTTTGAGACGGAGTCTGGCTCTGTTTCCCAGAGCTAGAGTGCAGTGGCATGGTTTCTGTTCACTGCAACCTCTGCCTCCTGGGTTCAAGTGATTCTCCTGCCTCGGCCTCCTGAGTGCTGGGATTACAGGCATGTGCCACCATGCCTGGATAATTTTTATATTTTTAGTAGAAATGGGTTTCACCATGTTGGCCAGGCTGGTCTTGAACTCCTGACCTCAGGGGATCCACCCATCTTGGTCTCCCAGAGCACTGGGATTACAGGCATGAGCCACCACTCCCATCCTACTCAACACATGTTTATTCACTATCTGGTTTCCCGAGTGCAGTTCTTGGTCCTGGGGCTAAAGTAGAGAATAAAGCCGGAAGCTTCACTCCATGCTGGTGCAGGGCCAGGCAAACACATAACACATGGACACTCCTGAGAAGGGGCTGTCTAGACCTGCCTTAAGACATTACAACAGGAACTCTTGTAAGGAAAAAAAACTCAGACAAAGAGCTGTAAGTGGTGAAGACCCTAGGAAGGCTGCATGTCATTTTGATGACTTTGGTGTTTACTTTGAGCAAGATGGGAGCTGTTGAAGGATTTAAAAAAAGTCTTAATAAACTTTACTTTTTATTTTAAAATTTACTTAATTAATTAAGTCAGGGTCTTACTCCGACACCCAAGCTGGAGCACAGTGGTGCGATCGCAGCTAACCGCAACCTCTACCTCCTTGGTTCAAGCAATTCTTGTGCTTCAGTCTCCCAAGTAGCTGGAATTACAAGCACACACCATGATGCCCAGCTAATTTTTGTATTTTTAGTAGAGATGGGGTTTTACCATGTTGGCCAGGCTGGTCTCGAACTCCTAACCTCAAGTGATCCACCTGATTCGGCCTCCCAAGGAGCTGGGATTACAGGCATAAGCCACAGCACCTAGCCAAATAAACTTCAGTTTTCAGAGCAGTTTTGGGTTCACAGAAAAATTGAGCAGAAGGTACAGAGACGTTCCATACACCCTATGGCCCCGCGCATGTCAACCTTCCCCATTGTCAATATCCTCCACTGGAGGGTACATTTGCTATAAGTGATGAACCTACAATGAGAATCACAATCACCTAGAGTCCATAGTTTTACATTAGGGTTTACCCCTGTTGTACATTTTATGGGCTTAGACAAATGTACAATGACATGTATCCACCACAATAGAATCATACAGACTAGTATCACTGCCCTACGAATCTTCTGGGCCCTACCTATTTATCTCTATCTCCCCTTTAGTCTTTGGTAACCATTTATTTATTTATTTATTTATTTATTTAGAATTAAAAATATTTTAAAAATAGAGATGGAATTTCTCCATGTTGGTCAGTCTGGTCTCAAACTCCCAACCTCAGGTGATCTGCCTGCCTCGGCCTGCCAAAGTGCTGGGATTACAGGCATGAACCACCGCGCTTGGTCCTGTTTTTGTTTTTTGACACTGAGTCTCACTCTATTGCCCAGGCTGGAGTACAGTGGTATGATCTCGGCTCACTGCAACCTCCACCTCCTGGGTTCAAGCGACTCTCCTGCCTCAGCCTCCTGATTGGCTGGCATTACAGGTGCCAGCATCAAGCCCAGCTAATTTTTGTGTTTTTAGTAGAGACAGGGTTTCAGCGTGTTGGCTAGGCTGGTCTTGAACTCCTGACCTCAGGTGCTCCACCTACCTTGGCCTCCCAAAGTCCTGAGATTACAGGTGTGAGCCACCGCACCTCGCCACCACTGATCTTTTTACTGTCTCCATAATGTTTCCTTTTTCAGAATATCATAGAGTTGGAATCATGCAGTATGTGGCCTTCTCAGATGGATTTCTTTCTCTTAGTAATATGCATTTAAGTTTCCTTCATGTCTTTCCATGGCTTCACAGTTTGTTTTTAAGCTCTGAATAGTATTCTAGTGTCTGGATGCACCACGGTTTATTTACCCATTTACCTACTGAAGGACATCTTGTTCGCTTCCGAGTTTTGGCAGTTATGAATAAAGCTGCTATAAACATTAGTGTGTAGACTTTTGTGTGGACATGTTTTCACCTCCTTAGTGTGAATACCAAGGAACATGAGTGCTCGATTTTATGTCAAGAGGAAGTTTAGTTTTGTGTAAAAGAGTATGTTTAGTATGTTTAGAAACCACCAAACTGTCTTTCATGGCGATAGTACTGTTTTGCATTTCCACCAGGAATAAATGAGAGTTTCTACTGCTCCACACCGTAGCTTGTATTTGGTGTTGTCAATGTTCTGGATTTTGGTTATTATAATCACTGTATAAAGGTGTCTCATGGCTGTTTTGATCTGCATTTTCCTGATGACATATTTCCTGATGTGAACACATTTTATTTGTCACCTGTATATCTTCTTTGGTGAGGTGTCTGCTAAGGTCTTTGGTCCATTTTTCAATTGCGTTGTTTTCTTATTGTTTGCTGAGTGGTAAGAGTTCTATGTAAAGTTCTATAAAAATATATAAATCTTGGGCCAGGTATGGTGGCTCACACCTGTGATCCCAGTACTTTGGGAGGCTGAGGTGAGTGGATCACCTGAGGTCAGGAGTTTGAGACCAGCCTGGCCAACATGGTGAAACCATGTCTCTGCTAAAAGCACAAAAAGATTAGCTGGGCATGGTGGCATGTACCTGTAGTCCCAGCTACTCTGGAGGCTGAGGCACGAGAATTGCTTAAGCCCAGGAGGCAGAGGTTGCAGTGAGCTGAGATCGCGTCATTGCAATCCAGCCTGGGCAAAAAGAGAGAAACTCCATCTTGAAAACAGAAAAAAAGGAAAAAAAGATACATAAAAAGTTTGGACAACAGTCCTTTATCAGATATGCCTTTTGCAAATATTTTCTCCCAGCATCTGGCTTCTGATTTTATTCTCTTGACAGTGATTGTCACAGAGCTGAAACTTTTAATTTTAGTGAAATCCAGCTTATCCATTCTTTCTTTCATGAATTGCTCCTTTCGCGATATATCTAAAAAAAATCATTGCCAAACCCTAGGTTATCTAGATTTTTTCTTATGTTATTTTCTAAGAGTGTCTTAGTTCACTTTCTGTTGCTCATAACTGGATGCCTAAAACTGGGTAACTTATGAAGAAAAGGAATGTATTTCTTACAGTTGTGGAGGCTGAGAAGTCCATGGTGAAGGGTTGTGTCTAGTGAGGGCCCTCTTGCTGTGGGGACTCTCCATAGAGTCCCAAGGCGGTGCAGAGCATCACATGGTTAGGGACCTCAGTGTGCTGGGTCAATTCTCTCCTCTCCTTTTAAAGCCATCAGTCTCATTCTCATAACAACACATTAATTCATTAGTCTTTTAATCCATTAATCCATGAATGGATTAATTAATTCATGAGAGCAGAGTCCTTGTGACCCAATCACCTCTTAAAGGCCCCAATACTGCCACATTGGAGATTCAATTTCAACATGAATTTTGGAGAGGGCAAACACCTAAATCGTGAGAAGAAGTTTTATGGTGTTCCATTTTCCGTTTAGGGCTGTGATCTATTTTGAGCTAATTTTTGTGAAGACTGTAAGCCTTGTGTCTGGATTCATTTTTTGTAAGTGGATTGTATTATTCTGTTCTCACGCTGCTATGAGAAAATACCTGAGACTGGGTAATTTATAAAGGAAAAGAGGCTTAATGGACTCACAGTTTCTCATTGGTGGGGAGGCCTCAGGAAACTTACAATCATGGTGGAAGGCAAAGGATAAGCAGGCACATTCTTCACAGGGCGGCAGGAGAGAGTGAGTGCAAGCCGGGGAAATGCCAGAGGCTTAGAAAACCGTCAGATCATTATCGTGAGAACAGCATGGAGGAAACCTCTATCACTTGATCACCTCCACCTGCTCCCACCCTTGACACATGTGGATTATTACAATTCAAGGTGAGATTTCGGTGGGGACACAGAGCCAAACCATATCATGGATATACCATTGCTCCAGCACCATCTGTTACAAAGACTATCTTTGCATCAGTGGATTGCCATTGGAGGATTTTAAGCAAAGGAGTGATGAGATATAAATCACACTTTAAAGGATCACTCTAGCTCTCGGTGGAGATGTTAAGTAAGCAGTGGATGTTCAGATAGACTCAGGTGAGCAGTCTGGCTTGCTGATGTGGGTTTGAGAATCATCAGCACAGAGCTGGAACCTACAGCTGTGAGACTAGATGAGGTCTCTGAAAAAGAAGTATAATCAGGAAAGGGAAGAGATCCCAAAGTGAACCTGGGACACCTCCACATTTAGAGGTCAGAGGTTTGGAAAAGAACCAGCAAAAGAGGCCGAAGAAAAAAAAGGCCAGCTGGTAAGATGGGAGGAATTTAGGAAGGGTGAAGTCCTGGAAGCTAAATGAAAACAGTATGTGAGGAGGAGGGAGTGACTGGGTCTATCAAATGCTGCCAGGAGCTTCAGTCAGATAAAGGACCACAGGACTCAGCATCATGAGGTTTGCTCATGACCTTGACAAGGCTGGTGTTGGTGAGTGGTGGGAGCAAGCAAGGAGAGGAGGAATTGCCCTTCAGTCTGGGTGACAGAGCGAAACTCTGTCTCAAGAAGAAAAAAAAAAATTATTTACAGGGAGGTCCAAGAGATACCCAACATCATGGAAAGAATTTATTGCTCTGCATTAGCTAGTCTAAGATGACTAATGTCAGAGAAATGGATGCAGCTCATGATGATGATGAGGATGATTTTTTCTTTAGAGTTTACTTATTGACTTTGCAACCAAAATGTCAGAGTCTTGGACTTTTCTTAGAAGATGTTTTTATTCCTCTGGTGGGTACAAGGAACTGTCTTTCCTGGTCCGCTTGTAGTGAAAAGCCCTTTTCTCAAAACTTGACTATACTCCAGATATACCTTCTTCTTTGGGAGCTTGAAAGAAATGCAAATTCTTTGGTCCCAAGCATACTGAATCTGAGACTTCGGGGGTGGGGCCCAGTAGAAGCCCTCCAGGTGACTGAGCTTCGTGCTCAAGTATGAGAAGCCACAAGTGTCGTCACTCACACAGCTCCTCTTGCCCACTCACCCTCCCAGGCAGTGTCAGCCACCTCAAGGCTTCAGTGGCTTCCAGATCTGATCTGTAGCCCAGGCTTTCTGAGCTCTAGACTTATTATAAACTTTACCTGTCCAATGACAGCGCTACTTGGATGTGTCGTCACAAGGACCTCAAATTTAGCATCCTTATTTTAATTTTTTTTTATTTTTAATTTTTATTTTTTTTTGAGACAGAGTCTCACTCCATCATCAGGCACCAGGTTGGAGTGCAGTGGTGTGACCTCGGCTCACTGCAACCTCCACCTCCCGGGTTCAAGGAATTCTCCTGCCTCAGCCTCCCGAGTAGCTGGGACTACAGGCGCATGCCACCACACCCAGCTAATTTTTTTGTATTTTGAGTAGAGATGGGGTTTCGCCATGTTGACCAGGATGGTCTCGATCTCCTGACCCCGTTGTCTGCCCGCCTCCGCCTCCCAAAGTGCTGAGATTATAGGCATGATCCACCGCGCCTGGCCTGAATTTTTTTTTTTTTTTTTGAGATGGAGTTTCGCTCTTGTTGCCCAGGCTGGAGTGCAATGGTGTGATCTTGGCTCACTGCAACCTCCATCTGGGTTCAAGTGATTCTCCTGCCTCAGCCTCCCGAGTAGCTGGGATTACAGGCATGCGCCACCATGCCCAGCTAATTTTGTATTTTTAGTAGAGGTGGGATTTCTCCATGTTGATCAGGCTGGTCTCAAACTCCCGACTTCAGGTGATCCACCTGCCTTGGCCTCCCAAAGTGCTGGGATTACAGGAATGAGCCACCATGCCTGGCCAGTTCAACATCTTAATAAGTGCTTATGTTTCAACTTAAGTGGTGTTTTCTCATTGGGCTAGGTTTGTCTGACTTGCCATCTCTGCTATGACACTTTATTAAAATTCCTTATTTAAACTATGTGTTCCACCACACCAGGAGCTCAGTGAGGGCGGGGATGGGATCGGTTTAGGAACGGCTCACTTAGGATCACAGCTAACATTTACTGTATGAATGAATGAAAGCTCCTGTATTTTCTCTACCAGAGGTAGACAAACTATAGCCCATGTGCCAAATCCAGCCCACGGCCTGTTTTGTAAATAAAGTTTTATTGGAACACAGCCATGCCCATTTGTTCATATGTGGTCTAAGGCTGCTTTTGTGCTACAGTGGGCAGAGCTGAGTAGCTACTACAGAGGCTTTATGACCTGCAAAGTCTAAAATATTTACTGTCTGGTCCTGTATAGAAAAAGTTTGCTCCAGAAAAAGTTTGCCTCCCTGATACGGCTCCAGGAAGGCCAGGCCCAGGTGCTCTTCTTTGTTGTGATGACGCTGAACTCTCTAGGATGCCAGCCTGCCTCACCAGTTCTTCAGCTGCCTCCCAGCTAGCAGAAATACACCTGAGCAAAACCCAGTGTTACAGAGGAAAAGCCACTGACGGGCTTAGAATTTATAAAGGAGCTTTGGCATTTACGTAAACCACATTTCCAGAAAGGAGAAGGCTGGAGACCAACGGCACAGTTCCATAACACATCAAATCCACGCACTCTGATCTATACAGTTTCAAGAACAATTAAGAGATGACTGAGAGGCTGGTTGTAGTGGCTCATGTCTGTAATCCCAGCACTTTGGGAGGCTGAGGCGGGCAGATCACCTGAGGTCAGGAGTTCAAAACCAGCCTGGCCAACATGGTGAAATCCTGTCTCTACTAAAAATACAAAAATTAGCCTGTTGTGGTGGTGGACGCCTGTAATCCCAGCTACTCGGGAGGCTGAGGCAGGAGAATGGCTTGAACCAGGGAGGTGGAGTCTGCAGTGAGCCGACATTGTGCCACTGCATCATCCAACCTGGGCAACAGAGTGAAAGTCTGTCTCAAAAACACACAAACAAAAAGATGATTGAGTATTCGTTCAATGAAGTGCTTGCTTGTAATTTTGATTAATTTTTTTTTTATCAGCCAGGGTATTTTACAACTCTAAGAGGCAGAGGTTAACTTGCAAAAAAGAAATAATAATATAGATTCTTATTTGAAAGTTTTGTAAATGATTCTAGCCCATAGTGATGCAAATACATTTTGCATGGAAGAGATAGAATTATTTACTGTCTTGTAGAAAAGATGATTTCTACAGGTTATTTCCTACTAGTATATTAAGGATTTTTTGCATATATTAGCAAATTCGCTTCAGCATTCCTTTGATTGGACTGACAATGCAAATCTCGGTTCTTCAAATTCTCCTTTGAGCCAGTTTTAGCTTATTTCTGGTTCCCTTGTTAATGAATGACTTGAATCAAATCATTCACAGGTTCCTTTTATATTTGTATGTTTCTAAAGCTTTTGAAAATTATAAATACAACCTATTCATCCTTCCATGAATCGCTCTGGGGCAGCTGGCAGAGATGGCCTCCTGGCAGGCAGGTAGGGAAGACGAGGCCGCGTCGCACTTAGCAGCGGTGGGAAGGTGACACCCCGTGGTCCACAGTCAACATTCCTCTGAAAGGCCAAATACTGACCCAAACATTTGAAAGAGGTCACAGTCTTCATCTAGTACAATATTTAGGATTTATGATCGATTCTGTGTTGGTGCTGGGAGAAACGCGTTACGATTTCTTTGTCGCTTGGGATTTTAACTTTCAGGATTTGTGGTATGACGTTCTCTTGTTTATGGCGGCTGCTGCCCTCTCCACAAAACAGGGAAACGGGGCACGTCCAGAGGTGCTTGCTCTGAACGTTTGACTGTCCCGGAAGACGCTAGGATTAGACATTTCCCAGGGCCGGAGCCGTGGGGCCGTCTTAGCCACGGCTGCCAGCCTGAGAAGACACATCTTGTTCTGTATATGGGACCCCTGGCCGGCGCTTGCGGTGTTTGTTTCTCTGTCTGCCAGAGAGAGCTCCCATTGGGCAGGGGGCTTTTTCAAAGCCTTTTCTGTTTGGGATCCATTTCCCCATCCATCACCTCCAGAGCAACGGTCAGATGCTGTGCGCTAATTCATGCCATGGGGGTGAATCCCCTCCCCGAGTCGGCATCCACTTACAACAACCCACTTCCCACCTCCCTCAGAAAGACAACTGTCCACGTAGTTAAGCTCACCTCCCAACCCAGTGTTTTTTCTCTCCTCAGGCCACCTCTGAGACTCCACTGGAAGGAAGCCTCACAAGGTGAAATCCGTAGGGCAGGCTGGCGAGGCCGGCAGGCTCCGTGCTCCAGTGGAGGCCGTCCGGTTGGGTTTCCAGCTGCCACTTTGCTTCCATGCAGCGTCAGAGGGCCCTGGATCACTGCTGTGCGCCCCTGGAGTCTGAGTTGCTCCTGAGGCTGCACTTCAGAGCATCCCCGCCTAGGGGAAATCCAGGGTGGGCAGAAATACATTGTTCTTGGAGACTCCTAGGCTCCCCCAAAACAACGCATAAAGGTCCCAGCAGGAAAGATCATAAAGGGGATAGCTAGAGCATCGAAGACACGGTACCCGCCTCACAATTCGAATTAAGAGTTAGCAGGGGGAGAAATGCCAGATGTAGGCGATGGGGAGGAAGGCAGCAAATCACACTGCCACGTGTGTTCCTATGCAACAATTTTGCATGTTCTTCACATGTAACCCAAAACCTAAAATGCAATAAAATAAATAAATGGGA
>NW_016107372.1:1006008-1008910 GCF_001604975.1 Cebus imitator
AAAAAAAAAAAAAAAAAAAAAAAAAAGAGTTCTCTGTGAAGGCCATAAACCCATTTGTGGGCGCATGAACTGCCACATGTCAAAACCATCTCGTGCACTTCTTCATCTTCTTTTTTGTTGAGATGGAGTCTCGCTCTGTTACCCAGGCTGGCATCTCGGCTCGCTGCAACGTCTGCCTCCCGGGATCAAACAATTCTCCTGCCTCAGCCTTCCTAGTAGCTGGGATTACAGGGATTACAGGCGTCTGCCACCACGCCCAGCTAATTTTTGTATTTTTAGTAGAGACAGGGCTTCCCCATGTTGGCCAGCCTGGCCTCAAACTCTGGACCTTAGATGATCCGCCCACCTCGACCTTCCAAAGTGCTGGGATTACAAGCGTGAGCCACCGCACAAGGCCGCACCTATTCTTTATGTTATTCCACTTTCATTTAGAAGTAAATATTAACACTTCTGACCATGATTTTGTGATCTTCATTTAGAAGGTTGAGAAAAGTTCTATTTTTCTAGGATGGACAACAGAATGACTTACAAGAAACCTCACAGAATGCTTTGAAAGGAGACCGTGCAATAGCAACATTCTTCCACCAGAGGGCAGTGCAGACTTTCTGGAGACTGGAGAGAGGAACCAGGGCGCGGGGCGAGTATGGAAATTTTAGGGGAGAAAACCCAAGGTCAAACGCAAATTTCAAGTAGAGTTTTACTTGCTAAAATTAGAATGAAAAACCAACCTTCGCAGGAGAACCCTGCCTTTCATTCTGTCCTGCGTGCTCCTACTGATCAGAGCTGACACCTGTGGGAGTCTGCAGTGGGTTCCAGGAGGATTCCTGACATCAGGTCGCTGACTGGGAAGGTCTCGGGAGGGTGTCCAGGGCAGCAGAGGGTGGAGGGAGAGCCCTGCAGGGCGTGTGTGGGGGAGAGTTTCCCTCTACACTCTAAGGAGTTGGTAGCTGAGCCTATGAAATAAACTGTCAGGCTGCATGGTGGCTCCCACCTGGAATCCCAGCGCTTCGGGAGGCTGAGGTGGAAGGATTGAGGTGGGATGTTGAGACCAGCTTGAGTGACATCGTAAGACCCTGTTTCTACAAAAAACAAAACAATTAGCTGGGCGGGTGGTGCAAGCCTGTAGTACCAGCTACAGGAGGCTGAGGTGGGAGGATCACTTGAGCCCAGGAGTTCCAGGCTGTAGTGAGCCATGATGGCACCACTGCACTCCAGCCTCGGCAACAAAACACGATCCTGTCTCTAAAAAAATTTTAAAAATAGGTTAGAGGTGGTGGCTCACACCTATAATCCCAGCACTTTGGGAGCGGGAGGTGGAAGGATCGTTTGAGCCCAGAAGTTTGAGACCAGCCTGGGCAACATAGTAAGATCACTTCTTCACACACACACACACACACACATACACACACAATTAGCCAGATGTTGTGGTGGTGTGCTGTAGTCCCAGTTACTTGAGAGGCTGAGGCGGGCAAATCACCTGAGCCTGGGATGTTGAGGCTTCAGTGAGCTGTGACTGCACCGCTGCACTCCAGCCTGGGTGGCAGAGCAAGACCCTGTCTCAAAAACCTGCCAGGCTTGTGCCTGCAATCCTAACACCGACTGCCAATACTTCGGAAGGCCGAGGCTGGAAGATGGCTTGAGGCCGGGAATTTGAGACCAGCCTGGGCAACAAAGTAAAAGCCCATTTCCTGCCCCCCGCCCCCAACAGAAACAAACGAATAGCAGGCCAATAACATGAGCAAAGGCACACAAATTTATTATGTGAACTGGAGCATCATAGGAAAGAAAAGGGAATACTTTCCAAGCAGTGAGAATGAGGAGGTTGAATACCCATGTTTGTTACATGGAGGGTAAATGGTTTTGGGGAGAGATGATGGTTTGTGACAAGGTTTGTCCATCTGTGGGGTCTTCTTGTCTCCTCTCCTGGGATAAAAGTTAATCCTCCCTAGTCCCTATTTACAAATTTTTATTTATTATTTTTTATTATTTTTAAGTTCTGGGATACATGTGCAGAAAGTGCAGGCTTATTACATAGGTATACATGTGCCATGGTGGTTTGCTGCACTCATGAACCTGTCATCTACATTAGGTCTTTCTCCTAATGCTATCCCTTTCCTGGCCCGCCACCCCCAAAACAGGCCCTGGTGTGTGATGTTCTCCTCCTTGTGTCCATATGTTCTCATTGTTCAACTCCCACTTATGAGTGAGACATGTGGTGTTTGGTTTTCTGTTCCTGTGTTAGTTTGCTGAGAATGATGGTTTCCCACTTCATCCAGGTCCCTGCAAACGACATGAATTCATCCTTTTTTATGGCTGCATTGTATTCCATGGTGTATATGTGCCACATTTTCTTTATCCAGTGTATCATTGATGGGCATTTGGGTTGGTTTCACATCTTTGCTATTGTGAACAGTGTTGTAATAAACATACATGTGTCTTCATAGTAGAATGATTTGTAATCCTTTGGGTATATACCCAGTAATGGGATTGCTGGGTCAAATAATATTTCTGTTTCTAGAAACTTGAGGAATCGCCACACTGTCTTCCACAATGGTTTGAACTAATTTACACTCCCACCAACAGTGTAAAAGTGTTCCTATTTCTCCACATCCACTCCAGCATCTGTTGTTCCCTGATTTTTTAATAATTGCCATGCTGGCCGGGCGCGGTGGCTCAAGCCTGTAATCCCAGCACTTTGGGAGGCCGAGGTGGGTGGATCACGAGGTCAAGAGATCGAGACCGTCCTGGTCAACATGGTGAAACCCCGTCTCTACTAAAACTATAAAAAATTAGCTGGGCATGGTGGTGCGTGCCTGTAATCCCAGCTACTCAGGAGGCTGAGGCAGGAGAATTGCCTGAACCCAGGAGGCGGAGGTTGCGGTGAGCCGAGATCGCGCCATTG
>NW_016107372.1:1009805-1012931 GCF_001604975.1 Cebus imitator
TTTGAGATGGAGTTTTGCTCTGTCATCAGGCTGGAGTGCAGTGGAGCGATCTCAACTCACTGCAACCTCTGCCTCCCAGGTTGAAGCAATTCTCCTGCCTCAGTCTCCTGAGTAGCTGGGACTACAGGCAAGTGCCACCATACCCAGCTATTTTGTATTTTTAGTAGAGACAGGGTTCTACCATGTTGGCCAGATGGTCTTGATCTCCTGACATTGTGATCTGCCCACCTTAGTCTCCCAAAGTGCTGGAATTACAGGCATGAGCCACTGCACCTGGCTGGTTTAAGTCTTTAATCCATCTTGAGTTAATTTTTGTATAAGGAGTAAGGAAGAAGTCCAGTTTCGGTTTTCTGCATATGGCTAGCCAGTTTTCCCAACACCATTTATTAAATAAGAAATCCTTTCCCCATTGTTTGTTTTTGTCAGGTTTGTCAAAGATCAGAAGTTGTAGATGTGTGGCATTATTTCTGAGGCCTCTGTTTTGTTCCGTTGATCTATATACCTGTTTTGGTACCAGTACTATGCTATTTTGGTTACTATAGTCTTGTAGTATAGCTTGAAGTCAGGTAGCATGATACCTCCAGCTTTGTTCTTTTTGCTTAGGATGTCTTGGCTATGTGGGCTCTTTTTTGGTTCCATATGATATTTAAAGTAGTTTTTTCTAATTCTGTGAAGAAAGTCAATGGTAGCTTGAAGGGGATAGCATTGAATCAATAAATTACTTTGGGCCGTATGGCAATTTTCATGATATTGATCCTTCCTATGCATGAACATGGAATGTTTTTCTGTATGTTTTTGTCCTTTCTTATTGCCTTGAACAGTGGTTTGTACTTTTCCTTGAAGGGGTCCTTCCCATCCCTTGTAAGTTACATTCCTAGGTATTTTATTCTCTTTGCAGCACTTGTGAATGGGAGTTCACTCATGATTTGGCTCTCTGTTTGTCTATTATTGGTGTTTAGGAAAGCTTGTGATTTTTGCTCATTGATTTTGTATCCTGAGACTTTGCTGAAGTTGCTTATAAGCTTAAGGAGATTTTCGGCTGAGATGAGGGGGTTTTCTAAATATACAATCATGTCATGTACAAACAGACAATTTGACGTCCTCATTTCCTATTTGAATACTCTTTATTTCTTTGCCTTGTCTGATTGCACTGGCCAGAACTTTCATTACTATGTTGAATAGGAGTGGTGAGAGAGGGCGACATTGTCTTGTGCTGGTTTTCAAAGGGAATGCTTCTAGTTTTTGCCCATTCAGTATGATATTGGCTGTGGGTTTGTCATAAATAGCTTTTATTAATTTGATGAGATACATTCCATCAATACCTGGTTAGTTAAGAGTTTTTAGCATGAAGTGCTGTTGAATTTTACTGAAGGCCTTTTCTGCATCTATTGAGATAATCATGTGGTTTTTGTCATTGGTTCTGTTTATGTGATGGATTATGTTTATTGATTTGCATATGTTGAACCACCCTTGCATCCCAGGGATGAAGGCGACTTGATTGTGGTGGATAAGCTTTTTGATGTGCTGCTGGATTCAGTTTGGCAGTATTTTATTGAGGATTTCGCATCTATGTTCATCAGGGGTATTGGCCTGAAATTTTCTCTTTTTTGTTGTGTCTCTGCCAGGTTTTGGCATCAGTATGATGCTGGCCTCATAAAATGAGTCAGTGAGGATTCCCTCTTTTTCTTTTGTTTGGAATAGTTTCAGAAGGAATGGTACCAAGTCTGCTTTGTGCCTGTGGTAGAATTCAGTTGTGAATCCTTCTGGTCCCGGGCTTTTTTTGGACAGTAGGCTATTAATTATTGCCTCAATTTCAGAACTTATTTGTCTTCTCAGGGATTTGACTTCTTTCTGGTTTAGTCTTGGGAAGATGTATGTGTCCAGGGATTTTCCATTTCCTGTAGATTTTCTAGTTTATTTGCATAGAGGTGTTTATAGTATTCTTTGATGGTAGTTTGTATTTCTGTGGGATCAGTGGTGATATCCCCTTTATTGTTTTTTATTGTGTCTATTTGATTCTTCTCTCTTTTCTTCTTTATTAGTCTGGCTGGCAGTCTATTTTGTTAATCTTTTCAAAAAACCAGTTCCTGGATTCATCGATTTTTTTTGAAGGGTTTTTCACATCTCTATCTCTTTCAGTTTTGTTCTGATCTTAGTTATTTCTTGTCTTCTGCTAGCTTTTGAATTTGTTTGCTTTTGCTTCTCTAGTTATTTATTTATTTATTTTAATTTTTTTTTTTAAATTTTTATTTTAAAGACGGGGTTTCACTATATTGGTCAGGCTGGTCTCGAACTCCAAACCTCAGGTGATCCACCCACCTTGGCCTCCCATAGTGCTGGGATTACAGATGTGAGCCACCGCGCCTGGCCTCTAGTTCTTTTAATTGCAATGTTAAGGTGTTGATTTTAGATCTTTCCTTCTTCCTCCTGTAGGCATTTAGTGCTAAAAATTCTTCTCTGAACACTGCTTTAGCTGTGTCCCAGAGAATCTGGTGCATTGTGTCTTTGTTCTCATTGGTTTCAAAGAACTTATTTCTTTCTGCCTTAATTTCGTTATTTACCCAGTAGTTATTCAGGAGCAGGTTGTTCAGTTTCCATGTAGTTGCGTGGTTTTGAATGAGTTTCTTAATCCTGAGTTCTAATTTGATTTCACAGTGGTCTGAGAGACTATTTGTATGATTTCCATTCTTTTGTATTTGCTGAGGAATGTTTTACTTTGAATTATGTGGTCAATTTTAGAATAAATGCGATGTGTGCTGAGAAGAATGTGTATATTATGTTGATTTGGGTTGGAGACTCCTGTAGTTGTCTATTAGGTTTGCTTGGTCCAGATCTGAGTTCAAGTCCTGAATATTCTTGTTAATTTTCTGTCTCATTGCTCTGTCTAATATTGATTGTGGGGTGTTAAAGTCTCCCACTATTACTGTGTGGGAGTCTAAGTCTCTTTGTAGGTCTCTAGGAACTTGCTTTATGAATCTGGGTGCTCCTGTATTGGGTGCATATAAATTTGGGATAGTTAGCTCTTCTGGTTGCATTGATCCTTTTACCATTATGTAATGCCCTTCTTTGTCTTTGGCTTAAAGTCCGTTTTATCAGAGACTAGGATTGCAATCCCTGCTTTTTTTT
>NW_016107372.1:1013061-1020916 GCF_001604975.1 Cebus imitator
TTTTTTTTTTTTTTTTTTTTTTTGCTTTCCATTTGCTTGGTAAATCTTCCTCCATTCCTTTATTTTGAGCCTTATGTGTGTCTTTGCACGTGTGATGGGTCTCCTGATGGATCTTGACTCTTTATCCAATTTGGCAGTCTGTGTCTTTTAATTGGGCCGTTTAGTCCATTTACATTTAAGGTTAATATTGTATGTGTGAATTTGATCCTTTCATTATGATGGTAGCTGGTTATTTTGCCCATTAGTTGTTGCAGTTTCTTCATAGCGTTGATGGTCTTTACAATTTGTTATGTTTTTGCAGTGGCTGGTACTGGTTTTTTCTTTCCATATTTAGTGCTTCATTCAGGAGCTCTTGTAAAGTAGGTCTGGTGGTGATAAAATCTCTCAGCATTTGCTTGTCCATAAAGAATTTTATTTCTCCTTCGTTTATGAAGCTTAGTTTGGCTGGATATGAAATTCTGGTTGAAAATTCTTTTCTTTAAGAATGCTGAATATTGGCCCCACTGTCTTCTGGCTTGTAGGGTTTCTGCAGAGAGATCTGCTGTTAGTCTGATGGGCTTCCCTTTGTGGGTAACTCAGCCTTTCTCTCTGGCTGCCCTTAACATTTTTTCCTTCAATCTTGGTGAATCTAATGATTATGTGTCTTGGGGTTGCTCTTCTTGAGGAGTATCTTTGTGGTGTTCTCTGTGTTTCCTGTATTTGAATGTTGGCCTGTCTTGCTAGGTTGGGGAAGTTCTCCTGGATAATATCCTGAAGAGTGTTTTCCAACTTGGTTCCATTCTCCCTGTCACTTTCAGGCACACCAATCAAATGTAGGTTTGGTCTTTTCACATGGTCCCATATTTCTGGGAGGCTTTATTTGTTCCTTTTCATTCTTTTTTCTCAAATCTTGTCTTCACAGTTTAATTCATTAAGTTGATCTTCAATCTCCAATATTTTTTCTCCTGCTTGATCGTTTTGGCTATTGATATTTGTGTATGATTCACAAAGTTCTCGTGCTGTGTTTTTCAGCTCCATCAGGTCATTTATGTTCTTCTTTAAACTGGGTATTCTAGTTAGCAAAGCCTCTAACATTTTTTCAATGTTCTTAGCTTTCTTATATTGAGTTAGAACATGCTCCTTTGTTTTGGAAGAGTTTGTTATTACCCAACTTCTGAAGCCTACTTCTGTCAATTTGTCAAACTCGTTCTCTGTCCACTCCAGACCCTGTTTGCCTGCGTATCACCAGCAGAGGCTGCAGAACCCAAAGATTGCTGCCTGCTCCTTCCTCTGGGAGCTTTGTCCCAGAGGTGCACCTGCCAGAAGCCAGCTGGAGCTCTCCTGTATGAGATGCCTGTCAACCCCTGCTGGGAGGGGTTGATAGTCAGGAGGCATGGGGATCAGGGGCCCACTTGTGGAGGCAGTCTGTACCTTAGCAGAGCTCGAGTGCTATGCTCTTCAGAGCCGGTAGGCAGGAGCATTTAAATCTGCTGAAGCTGTGCCCACAGCCACCCCTTCTCCAAGGTTCTCTGTCCCAGGGAGATGAGAGTTTTATCTATAAGCCCCTGACTGGGGCTGCTGCCTTTCTTTCAGAAATGCCCTGCCCAGAGAGGAGGGATCTAGAGGGGCGGTTTGGTTACAGCAGCTTTGCCGAGCTGCGGTGGGCTCTGCACAGTTTGAACTTCCCAGCAACTTTGTCTACACTGTGAGGGAAAAATCACCTACTCTACTCAAGCCTCAGTAATGGTGGGCGCCCCTCCCCGCACCAAGCTGGAGCATCTCAGGTTGACATCAGACTGCTGTGCGGACAGCGAGCTTTTCAAGCCAGTGGATCTTAGCTTGCTGGGCCCTGTGGGAATCTGCTGAGCTAGACCACTTGGCTCCCTGGCTTCGGCCCTCTTTCCCGGGGAGTGAATAGTTCTGTCTCACTGGCATTCCAGGCACCACTGGGGTACAAAAAATACTCCTGCAACTAGCTTGATGTCTGCCCAAATGGCCGCCCAGTTTTGTGCTTGGAACCCAGAGCCCTTGTGGGATAGGCGCTCAGGGGAATCTCCTGGTCTTCGGGTTGCAAAGACTGTGGGAAAAGGTAGTATCTGGGCCGGAATGCACCATTCCTCATGGCGCCGTCCCGCACAGCATCCACTGGCTAGGGCAGGGAGTTCCCTGATCCCATGTGCTTTCCGGGTGAGGTGATGCTGCACTCTGCTTCTGCTTGCTTGCTGTGGGCTGGGCCCACTGTCTAAGCAGTCTTAATGAGAGGAGCCAGGTACCTCAGTTGGAAATGCAGAAATCACCCACCTTCTGTGTTGATCTTGCTGGGAGCTGCAGATCGGAGCCGTTCCTATTCGGCCATCTTGCGAGCCACCCCCAAACCAGTCCCTATTTTTAATTATTTGAGGAAACTTCACACTGTTTTACAGAATTGCAGCACCAATTTACATTCCCACCAACAACATATAAGTGTTTTCTCTTCTGTACATCCTTGCCAACACCTGTTATTTTTCTGACCTTTTGATGCTAACCGTCTAACAAGTGTGAGATGGTATTTCATTGTGGTTTTCATTTTTATTTCTCAAAAACTCCCTGGGAAGGGATTGCGGATCTGTCTTTAGGCAAGGGGGAGTTCAGGGGAAATGTATCTCTGCCTTTGCTCTTTCTCAAGTGTCTTCGGTTCAAAGTGATCAGCACACCAAAGCGGCATATTTTGAGGTAGCGTTTCCTGAGCTCATTCTTTTTTTTTTTTTTTTTTTTGAGACAGAGTCTCTCTCTGTTGCCCAGGCTGGAATGCAGTGGCATGATCTTGGCTCACTGCAACCTCCGCCTCTTGGGTTCAAGTGATTTTCCTGGCTCAGCCTCCCGAGTATCTGGGATTACAGGTGCGTGCCACCATGCCCGATTAATTTTTTTGTATTTTTAGTAGGGATGGGGTTTCACCATGTTAGCCAGGATGGTCTCGATCTCCTGACCTTGTGATCTGGCCACCTTGGCCTCCCAAAGTGCTGGGATTATAGGTGTGAGCCACTGTGCTTGGCCTTCCTGAGCTCTTTCCAGGGATTCAGGGCAGTGGCTTTTTCCCAACTGGGTTAGAAGCGTGTTTATGCTTCAGCACTGTGTAGGGCTTTAGTGCAGCACCCTGGCTGGACATCAGCTCCACTGGGCATGGGTGGGGTTCTGGGAAAGTGCCTGGGCTCTCAGGAGACTGCACTTGTGACGGCAGCTGACTTCCTGTAAGTGCGCGGGTGCAGGAAGGGTGAGCCCTGCTTCCCGTCAGTGTTGCTTGAGGAAGCCAGGCCCTTGAACGAGACCTTTGTCATGCAGGCATTGCAGCTTGGTGGCTCTGCAGAGCGTGCCCAAAAAGGGACTCAGGCAGTGTAGCTCTTTCTTCAGGGCAAGAGCACCAAGCTGGGGCAGCGATTTCCCTCCCCTTAATTTCCTCTTTTGTTTCGTTTTCTCTTAAACAATTAAGTCAGCGAAGCACGGGGTCTCACGCCTGTAATTCTGGCACTTTGGGAGGCTGAGGTGAGCGGATCACTTGAAGTCAGGAGTTCAAGACCAGCCAGGCCAACATGGAGAAACCCCGTCTCTACTAAAAATACAAAAATTAGCCAGGTGTGGTGGTGGGTGCCTGTAATCCTAGCTACTCAGAAAGCTGAGGCTCAAGAATCACTTCAACCTGGGAGGCGGAGGTTGCAGTGAGCCGCGATCATGTCACTGCACTCCAGCCTGGGCGACAGTGAGACTCCTTCTTAAAAAAACAACAGCAACAACAACAACAGCAGTATCTGAACTGAAGTCAGTATATTTTATTTGGATGGGTAACTGGGGATGCTTCTAAGAATAAAAAAAAAAAAAAAAAAAAACCCCACACTATTAAGTTTTGCATTCAAACCTCATTCGCCCCAGGTGTGGCTGAATCCAGGGAGGAGGAGAGAGCTTGGTTAGGCCAGTTTCAGGCCCAGGCCGCTGTTTTGGAGATACCAGAAACCAGCAGAAAAAGCAGCTCAACTGTGGCTCTGAGAGACTTCTTGGTCATGACATTCATTCTCTACAAAATCTCACTCTCCACTGAGCTGAGCTTCCCACCCCTGCCAATTTATTTTTCTGTCCCCAGTTATACTCAGTGCTATTGTCTGTCCCCTCTCCAGAGAGCACCACGTGATAGCTTAGTTGGACTAATTAACACGAAGCTCCACATTCAAGTAACATGTGTCCCCTCTCATCATCATCATTATTATAGCAAAGAGCACATCATATTTGTCATTTTGTCATTAATATATTTTATTATTCATCATTATCAGTTTCTCATTTAGCCACTTGTAAGGGTACAATTCAGTGGCATTATTAAATACATTCACAATACATTCGTGTAAACGTCACCAGTTTCCAAAACCTTTTTGTCATTCCCGACATAAACTCTCTACTTGTCATCCAAATAACACGTCATTTCTTCCCCCTCCTCCCATCCCCTGGCGACTTCTATTCTATTCTCTGTTTCTTTTTTTTTTTTTTGAGACGGAGTTTCGCTCTTGTTACCCAGGCTGGAGTGCAATGGCGCGATCTCGGCTCACCGCTACCTCCGCCTCCTGGGTTCAAGCAATTCTCCTGCCTCAGCCTCCTGAGTAGCTGGGACTACAGGCACACGCCACCATGCCCAGCTAATTTTTTGTAGTTTTTTAGTAGAGACGGCGTTTCACCATGTTGACCAGGATGGTCTCGATCTCTTGACCTCATGATCCACCCACCTCGGCCTCCCAAAGTGCTGGGATTACAGGCTTGAGCCACCGCGCCCGGCCTCTATTCTCTGTTTCTATGAATTTGCCTATTCTAGGTACCTCAGATCAGTGGAATCACACATTTGTCCTTGTATTGGGTTAGAACGTGCTCCTTTATTTTTGAAGAGTGTTATTATCCAACTTCTGAAGCCTACTTCTGTCAATTCGTTAAACTGTCAATTTGTCTGGCTGATTTCACTTAGCCCAGTGTTTTCAAGGTCCGTTTATACTGCAGCACATGTCAACATTTTATCCCCTTTTTATGGCTGAATACTATGCCATTGTGCATGGCCACTGAATACTCCTGTAAACATGGGTGTGTAAATATCTGAGATAATGCTTTCACTTTTTATGGATATACTGTAGAACTAGAAGTGTTGGGATTTATAGGTGTGAGACACTGCACCTGGCCTTAATTTACTTTGTATATGTATATACTCGGTAGTGGGATTGATGAATCTTATGGTAGGCTTTTTTTTTTTTGACAAAGTCTCACTCTGTCGCCCAGGCTGGGGTGCAGTGGCGAGATCTCGGTTTTGCAGCCTCTGCCTCCCGGGTTCAAATGGTTCTCCTGCCTCAGCATCCTGAGTAGCTGGGACTACAGGTGTGTGCCACCACGCCCGGCTAGTTTTTGTATTTTCAGTTCAGATGGGGGTTTCACCATGTTGGCCAGGCTGGTCTCAAAGTCCTGACCTCAACTGATCCACCCGCCTCAGCCTTCCAAAGTGCTGTGCTGGGATTACAGGCATGAGCCACCATACCTGATTCTATTCTTAATTTATTATTATTATTTTTTGAGACAGTCTTGCTCTGTTGCCCAAGCTGGAGAGCAGTGGCTCGATCTTGGCTCACTGCAGCCTCTGCCTCCCAGGTTCCAGCCATTCTTCTGCCTCAGCCTTCTGGGTAGCTGGGATTACAGGTGCACACCACCATACCCAGCTAATTTTTGTGTTTTTAATAGAGACAGGGTTTTGCCATGTTGGCCAGGCTGATCTCGAACTCCTGACCTAAGGTGATCTGCCCACCTTGGCCTCCCAAAGTGCTGGGATTACAGGCATGAACCACCACGCCAGGCCCATATTTTAAATTTTTGAGGAAGCTTCACACTGTTTTTCAGAATGGCTGCACTGATTCATATTCCCACCAACCACATTTAAGTGTTTTCTTTTCTTTACATCCTTGCCAACACCTGTTATCTTTTGACTTCTTGGTGATAGCCATCTAACAGGTGTGAGATGACATCTCACTGTGGTTTTGATTAGCATTTCCCTGATGATTAGTGATATTGAGCACCTTTTCACATACCCTTTAACCATATGTATATCTGTTTTTGGGAAAAATGTCTATTCAGGTCCTTTGCCCATTTTTCAATTGGGTTACATGTTTTTTTTGCTATTGAGTTGCATGAATTCCTTATATGTTTTAGATACTTAATCCTTGTCATACCCCATAAATACACCTACTATGTACTCACAAAAATTAAAATAAGTATTTTTTAAAAAGATATTAAAACTAAAAAAAAAACCAAAAACCAAAAAACAAAACACTTATCAGGCATATCGTTTGCAAATATTTTCTTCATTCCGTCGGTTACTTTTTCATTTTGTTGATCATTTCCTGGGCTGCTCAGAAGTGTTTTAGTTCGTGGTAATTCCCCTTGTCTCTTTTTGCTTTTGTTGCCTGTGCTTTTTGTGTCATGTCAAAAAAATCTTTGCCAAGACCAGTGACATGGAGCTTTTCTCTTCTTTTCTTCTAGAAGTTTATAGTTTTGGGTCTTACATTTAACTCTTTAATCTGTTTTGAGTTAATTTCCATGTATTGCATAAGATAAAGATCCAATTTAATTCTTTTGCATATGGATATTCCATTTTTCTAACATGATTTATTGAAGACACCATCCTTGTCTTATTGTGTATTCTTGGTGCCTTTGCTGAAGGTTAGTTGACTGTGTATACGTGGGTTTATTTCTGGACTTTCTATTGGATTTCATTGGTCTATGTGCCTGTTTTTGTTTGTTTGTTTGAGATGGAGTCTCACTCTGTTGGCCAGGCTGGAGTGCAATGGCACAATCTTGGCTCACTGTAACCTCTGCCTCACAGGTTCAAGCAATTCTCATGCCTCAGCCTGCCAAGTAGCTGGGATTACAGGTGTCCACAACCACGCTCGGCTAATTTTTGTATTTTTAGTAGAGATGGTGTTTCATTATGTTGGGTAGGCTGGTCTCAAACTTCTGACCTCAGGTGATCTGCCCACCTCATCCTTCTAAAGTGCTGGGATTACAGGCGTGAGCCACCGTGCCTGGCATATATGTCTGTTTTTTATACAAGTACCATACTGTTTTAATTACTGTATATTTTTGTAATATATTTGAAATTAGAAAGAGTGATGCCTTAATCTTTATTTTTCTTTTTCAAGGTTGCCTAAGCTATTTGGGGTCTTTTGTGGTCCTACACATAATTTAGGATTTAAAAAAAAATTCTGTAAAATACGTCATTGAAATTTTTGTAGGGATTACTTGAACCTGCAGATCACTTTCTATAGTATGTGCATTTTAATGGTATTATTCTATTTGTGTCTTCTACAATTTCTTTCATCCATTTTTATAGTTCTTGTTGTACAAATCTTTCACCTCCTTGGTTAAACTTATTATTAAGTATTTTATTCTTTTTGATGCCAGTGCAAATGGGGATGTTTTCTTAATTTCATTTTCAAGCAGTTTGTTGTTAGTATATATTATAGAAATGCAACTAATTTTTTATGTTTATTTATTCGTTTTCAAATTTTATTTTAGATTTGGGGGGTAAAAGTGCAAGTTTGTTACAAAGGTATATTGCATGATGCTGAGGTTTGCAGTACGATTATTCCTGTCACCAAGGTAGTGAGCTTAGTACCCAATAGGTGGGTTTTTAACCCTGATTTCTCCCCCCCCTCTTTAGTCCCCAGTGTCTACTGTTCCCATCTTTATGTCCATCTGTACCCAATGTTTAACTCCTACTTAGAAGTGAGAACATGTATTTGGTTTTCTGTTTCTGCATTAGTTTGCTTAGGATAATGACCTCCAGTTGCATCCATGTAGAGAATCTTTTTTTTTTTTTTTTTTT
>NW_016107372.1:1022091-1033875 GCF_001604975.1 Cebus imitator
ATATATATATATATATATTTATTGATTTGAGACAAGGTCTTGCTCTTCACCCAGGCTGCCATGCAGTAGCACAATCTCAGCTTACCGCAGCCTCAAGTTCCTGGGATCTAGCCATCCTCCTGCCTCAGCCTCCTGAGTAACTGGGACTACAGGCGCATAATGTCATCTTTGTCATTTCTCATTGTGTTTATTTGAATTTTCTCTTTTTCTTTGTTAATCTAGCTAGCAGTCTATCTAGCTTGTGTATCCTTTCAAAGAACCATTTTTTTTTTCTTGAGATGGAGTCTCTCTGTGTCACCCAGGCCGGAGTGCAATGGCGCGATCTCAGCTCACCACAACATCTGCCTCCCAGGTTCAAGTAGTTCTCCTGCCTTAGTCTCCTGAGTAGCTGGGATTACAGGCATGCACCACCATGTCCGGCTAATTTTTGTATATTTAGGTGAGATGGGGTTTCACCATGTTGGCCAGGCTGGTCTCGAACTCCTGACCTCATGATCTACTCATCTCAGCCTCCCAGAGTGCTGGGATTACGGGTGTGAACCACTGTGCCCAGCCTGAAGAACCAATTCTTTGTTTCATCTATCCTTTGTATGCATTTTTGGATCTCAATTTTGTTTGATTCTGCCCGGATTTTAGTTATTTCTTTTCTTCCACCAGCTTTGGAGTTTTGTTCTTGTTTTTCTAGTTCCTCTAGGTGCAAAGTGAAATTGTTAATGTGAGATCTTTCAAAATTCTTAATGTAGGTGTTTAGCATGATAAACTTTCCTCTTAAAAGGCTGCTTTTGCTGTATTCCAAAGATTTTCGTATGTTGTGTCACTGTTTTCATTAATTTCAAATACTTTTTTGATTTCTTTTTTTTTTTTCCCATTTATTTATTTTATTGCATTTTAGGTTTTGGGGTACATGTGAAGAACATTTTGATTTCTGCTTTAGTTTTGTTGCTTACTCAAAAGTAATTCAAAAGCAAGTTGTTTAATTTCCATGTAATTATGTGGTTTTGAAATATCTCCTTGGTATTGATTTATATTTATTCCACTGCAGTCTGAGAGTCTCCTTGGTATGACTTTGATTTTTAAAACAATTTTTTGAGACTTACTTTATGGCCAAACATGTGGTTAATCTTTTTTTTTTTTGAGAGGAAGTCTCACTCTGTTGCCCAAACTGGAGTTCAGTGGTGTAATATTGGCTCACTGCAACCTCCACCTCCTGGGTTCAAGCAATTCTCCTGCCCTCAGCCTCTCGAGTAGCTGGGACTACAGGCATGCACAACCATGCTTGGTTAATTTTTGTATTTTTAGTAGCGACAGTGTTTCACTATGTTGGCCAAGCTGGTCTTGAACTTCTGACCTCATGATCTGCCCTCTTCAGCCTCCCAAAGTGATGGGATTACAGGTGAGCCACTGTAATCTTATAGTGCCCGGCCACAGTTAATCTTATAGTATGTTCCCTATGCAGATTAGAAGAATGCATACTCAGTGGTTGTCTGTAGAAGTCTGTTAGGTCCAATTGGTAAGGTGTCAAATTTAAGTCTAGAATTTCTTTGTTAGTTTTCTGTCTTGATGATCTGTTTAAAGTTGTCAGTGGTGAGGGGTTAAGTCCCTCACTATTATTGTGTGACTGTCTACATCTTTTTGTAGGCTAGAAGTATTTGTTTTATGAATCTTGGTGCTCCAATGTTGGGTGCATGTATATTTAGGACAGTTAAGTTCTCTTGTTGAATTCAACTTTTTATCATTATGTAATGCCTTCCTTGTTCTTTTTTTACTGTTGTTGGTTTACTGTTTTATCTGATATGCAATAGCAATCCTTGCTTTCATGTTTTCTATTTGCATGATAGATCTTTCTCCATCCCTTTACTTTTTTTTTTTTTTTTTGTTTTTTAGTTTTTGGGGTACATGTGAAGAACATGCAAGATTGTTGCATAGGTACACACATGGCAGTGTGATTTGCTGCCTTCCTCCCCTTCACCTATATCTGGCATTTCTCCCCATGCTATCTCTCCCCAACTCCCCAAGCATCCCTTTACTTTTAACCCATGAGTGTTATTACATGTAACATGAGTCTCATGGAAACAGCAGACAATTGGGTCTTGCTTTTTTGTCTAATTTGCCACTCTGTGACTTATTTTTTATTTTTTTAAACAGAGTTTTGTTCTTGTCACCTAAGCTGGAGTGCAGGGTGAGATCTTGGCTCACTGCAACCTCCACCTCCTGGGTTCAAGTGATTCTCCTGCCTCAGCCTCCCAAGTAGCTGGGATTATAGGCGCTCACCACCATGCCTGGCAAATTTTTGCCTTTATAGTAGAGATGGGGTTTTGCCATATTGGCCAGACTAGTCTCAAACTCCTGACCTTAGGTGACTTGCCTGCCTTGGCCTCCCAAAGTGCTGGGATTACAGGTGTGAGCCACCATGCCCAGCCCAGTTTGTGACTTTTAAGGAGGGCATTTAGACTGTTTAAATCAAAGGTTAATATTGATATGTGAGATTTTGTTCCTGTCATGATGTTGTTAGCTGGTTGCTTTGCAGTCTTGATGGTGTAGTTGCTTCACAAGGCCTGTGGGCTAAGTTCGTGAGGGTGTTTTTGTAGTAGGAGGTATTTTTCTTTCATTTCTCTGTTTAAAACTCACTTAAGGATTTTTTGTAAGCTTGGTCTAGTGGTAATGAATTCCCTTAGCATTTGCTTGTCTGGAAAGGACTTTATTTCTCCTTTGCTTATAAAGGTTAGTTTGGTGGGATACGAAGAATGCTGAAAATAGGTCCCTACTCTTCTGGCTTGGAAGGTTTCTGCTGAGAAGCCTGCTGTTAGCCTGGTGGGGTTTCCTTTGTACTTGATCTGACCCTTTCCTCTAACTGCCTTTAAGGTTTTATCTTTGTGTTGGCCTTGAAAAGTCTGATGACTATGTGTCTTGGGTAGGGTTGTCTTGTATAGTATCTTGCAGGGGTTCTCTGAATTTCTTGAATTTGCATTTTTTTTTTTTTTTGAGATAGAGTCTTGCACTGTTACCTGGGCTGGAATGCAGTGGCATGCTCTTGGCTCACTGTAACCTCTGCCTCCTGGGTTCAAACAATTGTCTTGCCTAACCCTCCCAAGTAGCTGCGATTGTAGGCACCTGCCGCCACGCCCAACTATATATATATATATATATATATATATTTGTATTTTTTTTAGTTGAGATGGGGCTTGCCTCTGTTGGCCAGGCTGGTCTTGAACTCCTGACCTCAGGTGATCCACCTGTCTTGGCCTCCCAAAGAGCTGGGATTACAAGCTTGAGCTACTACACCTGACCTCTCATTCCTTTTTTTTTTTTTTTTTGAGACAGAGTCTTGCTCTGTTACCCAGGCTAGAATGCAGTTGCATAATCTTAGCTCACTGGAGCCTCTACCTCCTGGATTCAAACAATTCTCCTGCCTCACCTCCCGAGTAGCTGGGATTACAGGCATGCACCACCATGCCTGGCCAAGATCCTCATTCCTTTCAATCTTCCCAGTAATAAATCCACTACACAGTTGGGCCTGAAATAAGAATAAGCTCCCTATAACTCACTACTGATCAAGAATTTGAAGCCAGCCAGGCCAACTTGGCGAAACCCCATCTCTACTAAAAATACAAAACTTAGCCTAGCTGGTGTCACGTGCCTGTAGTCCCCGCTACTCGGGAGGCTGAGGCAGGAGAATTGCTTGAACCTGGAAGACAGAGGTTGTAGTGAGCCAAGATCATGCTACTGCGCTCCAGCCTGGGTGACAGAGCGAGACTCCTTCTCAAAAAAACCCCAAAACCCAAAACCAAAAAAACTGGGAGATGGGAACTCAGTTACAGTGTGTTATTAGCAGCTAGGGTATGATATTGCAATGCAGTTCTTTCTATTGAGTGGAGCATGGGGTTTAGAATCAAAGGGTTATTTCTGAACCACAAGAGTTCTAATCCTCCCTCCAGGCATCTGAGGAATAGCCAAGTGCTTTGTTCTTGTCAAGGGTGTCAGAGATGTCAGCACATTTGGGCCACTCTCTTGCTCAGGTTAACTTGCCCCATAATGGTTAAGAGCAAAAGAGAGCAGCACTCCGGAGAGATGGCTCTGCTTGGAGGAAGCACATCCTGCCTCAGCTGAGATGTTGCAACGCACAAGTGACAAGTCAGAGCTAGTGACAGAGGGTAGGGAAGGGGGAGAGAGGGAAAGATCCATGTATTTGCAGGACCTGCATGTGTCTGTTTACCAGTGAAGATGTCCTCATTGGTGTGCTGGGATCCGTACCCAATTTGTGGGGAAAGAAATGCAAACCAGGGGTGGGGGGTGCAGGAGAAGAAGAATAGAAGCCTTGTTGACCTACATTTTTCATTATCTGGGCACAGAACCCTTATGTCCTGGGATTCCTCTTAAACAGAAGTCAGATTCAGTGGAACATGATTTAGAAAGCATCATTCTGGAGCATAGTTCCCCTGGGACCCCCGAATCCTCATCTGCTTCTGGCCTCTGCTCACCTTGGGCCCTGGATTCCAGCGCCCCCTGGGCTCCCAGCTGCCTCCCTGTCTCTGCCCCACAGTTCTGCTCAGAGTTCTGGTCCCTGGTTTTAGTTTATGTTCCACTCTCATTCTTTCTTTGCTCCAGTTTATCTTTAACTTTGCACTGATACATTTTCAGTATTTAAAAAAGTCACTTCAAATCTTTCTTGAATAATATCAGAGTACGAGTGAAAAAAATCCCTGTGCAAACATAAATGTATCTGGATCTGCATCCCACCCCTTAAGACCTAGATAATATCGGTTCTAATCCTCTTGGCCCGTCTCGTGAGAAGCCGTCTTGACCTCCACTTCCTGGATATCTCTAGATCATTGACTTTTTTAGGTACATTTTCTATTTCCCCATGACTGCAGGTGAGAGTTTTACAGAATTTTTACTGATACATAACAAGGGTCTCCTTCCTCCAGATTCCACTAGAGTTTCTATCGCTTTCCCATACACTGCACTGACATCTTCTGGAACACCTTTAGGCTTCTACCCAGCGCTCTGTCCCACAGCCAAATACCCCATGTTTTATGTTTTTGTTATATCTGCAACCTACTTCAAAATCTGTTCTAGTTATACTACTGTGAATAAAAACTACCCTAAAGCAGTGATTTAAAACAACAAAAGTCCTATATTATTTTGTGATGCACCTGCAGTTTGGGCAGAGCTCAGTGGAGATGGTGTGTGCTCTACATGGGTGTCTCCTGGCAGCCCAACGGGGGCTGCAGCATCTACTCCCAATATGACACACCACATGGTCAGCTAGGGCCCTCCTGTGGTTTAAAGCCTGGTCTTAAAATCAGCATCGCATTGCTTCTGCCATATTCAAACATTCTGTTGGTCAACCAGTCACAGATCCCAGATTAAAGGGGACACAGACTCCACCTCTAAATGGGAGGAATGTCGAATTCTGGAAGTATTTTTTCTTTTTTTTTGAGATGGAGTCTAGCTCTGTTGCCCAGACTGGAGTGCAGTGGTGTGATCTCGGCTCACTGCAACCTCCACCTCCTGGTTCAAGCGATTCTCCTGCCTCAGCCTCCCAAGTAGCTGGGATTATAGGCACACACCACCACGCCTGGCTAATTTTTTTCTATTTTTAGTAGAGACGGGGTTTTACTATGTTGGCAAGGCTGGTCTTGAACTCCTGACCTCGTGATCTGCCCGCCTCAGCTAGGATTACAGGCATGAGCCACTATGCCCAGTCTCTGGGGGTATATATATATTTTTAAAGCCTCATATCTGTACTATCTTTAAAAAGTTGGCTATTTTTACCAACTTGGCTCCTGCCTCTGGCCCCAGTGGTCCAGAGGTTTCTCTTTTTCCTCCCTAGCTGCTTTCCAGAAACTCTAAGGGAATTCCCCTGACTTTATGATGTAGAGCAGTTCAGCTTCCTCCAACCTATATCCAAATGCTTGAGGTCTAAATTGTCCAGTCAAGGTCACAATGTGCCCAAACAACTCATAAGCCTGAGACAGCTTTGAAGTTTCTGTCTTTCCCTTTTTTTTTCTCCATGGCCATCTCTGCAAGGGGAGAAGGCAAAATAGAGGTTTACTTATCTCTAAAATCAACTATGTTTCTTCACCTAGAAACAACTTCAGTCAGTTTTGGTCAAATAGACATTTCCACCCTTTTTCAATTTGCATAAAACACACGGTCCCCTGACTTCTGTGGACTCCTTGGAGTTGATCTCCTGTTCCTCCTCCTTGGGCTACATTCTCTTCTGGCCCTCCAGGCATGACTCTGTAAGTCCTTCTTAATTCCCTGCTACCATATTTGCACAACAGTTGAGAAACCAGAATATCTATGGTCTAGTTTTCACAAATACAGAGGCATTCACGAATATTAATATTTTCACTTCTCTTTTCTGCTTTCTGGGTGAGTCAGTTCAGACTTTTTGTTCTGGTCCCTGGGAGCCTTGCTGGGAAGCCCAATCTGGGTCTGAGAGTGCATAGATCGTGGCGGATGGTGTATCATCCCCCATGGGGCTCTGCAGCCTAGAAAGTGGCACGACCAGGAAGTCAGCAGGTGGAGGAGGCAAATGAACAGAGGATTAGACTTTTTCTCCTTTCCTTTGTCATCTTTCATCCATGTGGGTTTTTATATTTATTTACTTACACACAGTTTTATTCCAAAACTTCTTCGAACTGGGTCATAAAGCCAACTGCATATTGCAAAGTAGAAGAAACTAAGCTTTGAGAAATCAGGTAAAAAGTGACAAATGACAGCTGCTGGTGGAATACTACCTGTCCTGACTGACCCTCTTGCAAATGTTGTCTAGGTGAGACAAAGATATTTGAACCCTGAGATTTCTTTTATTGGTTTTGTTTGTTTTCCTTGGTATAGACCTAGGAGTGTAATTACCCGGTCATAGGGTGGCTTTAGTAGACACCGCCAGTTTTCCAAAGTGGGTGTACTAATTTTCACTCCAGTAGCAATGTAGGAGTGTTTTGAACAGTATATTCTTGTCAACATGTGATGCTAGGTTTTTGTTGTTGTTGTTGTTGTTTTTTAAATCTTAGCCATTTTGGTGAATGCATAGTGGTACTTTGGCATAGTGGTATCTCATTGAGATTTTACTTTGCGTTTCTCCAAAAAACAATGCTTTTGCGCACTTTTTGATATGTTTATTGGCCATTTGAGTATTCTCTGTTAGGAAATGCTGGCTATTGTGCCTATATTTTTGTTTTTAAAAATGGAGATTTTTGTGTTCTTCTAATTACTAGACGTTCTTTCTATACGTTCTACATAGACGCCTTCTTCTATACAGAATGTTATGAATATCTTCACACATTCCGTGGCTTTTCCTCGCTTTCTTAATAGCGTCTTTTGATAAACAAAGGTTTTTACTTTTAAGTAAGTCTAATTTGTCAGTGGTTTCTTTCATAGTGTTTTGGGATCTTCTGCAAGAAATTTTTGCCTACCTTAAGCCAAGAAGATATTATCCTACCTACTCTAGAAGCTATACTATATCATCTTTCATATTTAGGTCATGATTCATTTGAAATTAATTTTTGTATATGGAGTGAGGTAGGGTTTTCAATTGCTCTGACACCATTTCATGAAGAGATCATCCTTTTTCCCACTAAAATGCAGCAGTGTCTTTGTTGTAAATTTGGTGACCTCATGTGTGTGTTTCTCTTTGTTGCAGTCTCTATTCATTTATATCCTTATCTTTATGCCTGTGTCATGTTGTCTCAGTTACTGTAACTTTATATGAAGTTAAAACACTGTGATTCTTTTTCAAGACTCTTTTGGCTAATCTTAGTCTTCTGCATTTTCATTTATATTTTAAAATAAGTTTGTCAATTTCCACCAACAATACCACTTGAATTTTACTAAAGTTATATCAAATCTATCAATCAGTTGGTGAGAATTTACATATTAATATTTTTTTTGAGACAGAGTCTCGTGCTGTAGCCTGGGCTGGAGTGCAGTGGTGCTATCTCAGCTCACTGGAACCTCTGCCTCCTGGTTCAAGTGATTCTCTTGCCTCAGCCTTCTGAGTAACTGGGATTACAGGTGCCCACCACCACTCCCAGCTAATTTTTTATACTTTTAGTAGAAACGAGGTTTCACTATGTTGGCTAGGCTGGTCTCTAACTCCTGACCTCGTGATCTGCCTGCTTTGGCCTTCCAAAGTGCTGGGATTACAGGTGTGAGCCACCACACCTGGCCTTACATATTCATATTTAGTCTTCAGTCCACAAAGATACGTTTCCATTTATTTTGGCTTTCTTAAATTTCTCTCAGCAAAAGTTTTGTGAATTTCAGTGTAACTTTCTTGTACATCTTTTGTTAGATTTACCTTTATTGTTGGTGATTTTGATGCTTTTGAAAAGGATATTGTTTTTCTATTTTTATTTAAACTTGTATACAAAACATTATTTCCTGTACAAAAATATAATTGATTTTTGCATATTAACCTTGAATCCAGACACTTTACTGAAATTAATTAATTCTAATAGTTTATCCATTCCTTTAGATTTTCCAGGTATATAGTCATCTGCAAATAATGGTAGTTATATTTCCACCCTTATAGGTTTATTCTTTTTATTTCTTTTTCTCACCTATTGCATTGTCTAGGATTTCTAGTAAGTGTTAAATGGAAATGGTGACAGTAGACATCTTTGTTTTGTTCTCAAATTGAGTGGGAAAGTGTTTAGCATTTCACATTTAAGTATAATGTTAGCTATAAGGTTTTGTTTGCTTATATACTTTATTATATTTAAAAGTTACTTTCTACTTTCTATTCTTAGTTTTCTGAGAGTTAAAAATTCATGAACAGATATTTTATTGTATTTTAGCTTTTTCTGGATGTATTGAAATTATCATATGTTTTTCACCTTTATTTTGTCAATCTGGTGCTATATATTTCCTGATTTTTTAAAAAATGCAATGTTTTACAAATTTGCATGTCATCCTTGTGGAGGGGGCATGCTAATTTTCTCTGTATTGTTCTAATTTTAGTGTATGTGCTACCGAAGTGAGCACCAGTTCCCAATTTTTAAATGTTAAAGAATTCTTGCATTCCTGGAATAAGTCTCACTTAGTCATGATGTATTATTATTTTTACCTGTTGCTGGATTTGACCTGCTAATACTTTGTTGCAGTTTTACCATCTCTGTCCATGAGAGATAGTAATCTGTACTTTTCATTTTTGTAATGTCTTGACAGACTTGTGTATAAGGATTATGCTATCCTTTTCCAGTAAGTTAGAGCACGTTTGTTTTTTCTTTATTCACTGGAAGGGGTTGTGTAAGATTGGTTTTATTCTTTCTTAAATATATGTTTTGAAGAATTTACAAGTGAAGTTTTCTGGGCCAGGAATGTTTCGGCTGGGAAAGGCATCTTGAAATCTTGATGTTTATTTTCTCATTGTATTTTTTTTCCTTAGGATGTTTGCAGTGGTCCAGAAGAAAAAAGTTTCCTGTGAGATCTATTTCAATCACTTCAAGGAAAATAAGGTGGAGATAGCAAATGCAATAACAAAGCTATTTCCTTTTCTTGAAAGCCTCAGGGACAATTCCTTTATCACTGAAAAAATGTATGCTGTAAGTGAAGTTTATTACATCACCCATGGTAGTCTGGCCCCCACATTAATTTATATTTGGCATCCTGGATTCAAAGTTTAGTACACTGCTAACTGCCTGAAAGGCCTTTCATACCTTTTGTGGAAAGACCCTTTTCTGTTGGTTACTTATTGTATAAGGTAGAAGGTAATGGGGCAAACAGATGTCATTAAAGATACTTCTATTTCTTTTCCTTTTTTTCCTCCTCCTCCTCTTTTCTTTCCTTCCTTCCTTCCCTCCCTCCCTCCCTCCTTCCCTCCTTCCCTCCTTCCCTCCTTCCCTCCTTCCTTCTTTCCTTCCTTCCTTCCTTCCATCCTTCCTTCCTTTTGTTTAGAGACAGCTTCTTACTCTGTGTCCCAGGATGGAGTAAAGTGGCACAATTATGGCTCACTGCAACCTAGACCTCCTGGACACAAGTAAACCTCTCACCTTAGCCTCCTGGGTAGCTGGGATTACAGGTGTATGCCACCACACCTGGATATTATTATTATTATTATTTTGGTAGAGATGGGATCTTGCTATGTTACTCAGGCTGGTCTTGACCTCTTGGCCTCAATGAACCTCCTACCTCAGCCTCCCAAAGTATTGGGATTACAGGCTGAACCACTTTGCCTAGACAAGACTCTCTATTTCTAACTGAAGCCCTGTTCTTTTTTGTTTGTTTGTTTGTTTGAGACAGAGCCTTGCTCTGTCAGCCAGGCTGGAGTGCAATGGCATGATCTCTGCTCACCGCAACCTCTGCCTCCCTGGTTCAAGCAATTCTCCTGTCTCAGCCTCTCAAGCAGCTGGGACTACAGGTGCCTGCCACCATGACCAGCTAATTTTTGTATTTTTAGTAGAGATGGGGTTTCACCACATTAGTCAAGCTGGTCTTGAACTACTGACTTCAGGTGATCTACCCACCTCGGCCTCCCAAAGTGCTGGGATTATAGGAGTGAGCCACTGCACGCAGTTGCCCTGTTCTTTTGTAGCAACTGTTGGGGAGGGAGTGGAAGGTAATGATGACATGGCTGGAGTGAAACTGATATGCTCTGCAAATATGTAGTGATTTATACAACATACAAGAATAAAACAAAATTACGATAACCAAGATAATGGAAGCAGTCTTGCTTTGTAATGTTTACTTATGTCAGAGGTAACCCCCAGAGAATTTGTGCCACTATAATTGTTATCAAACAAATTTCTGCCTTGCTGTTGTCTCCTCTAAAGTGTTTACATTTCATTGGGTAGTTGTGGAGCCTTGGAATTCAGGTGAGTTTGTACAGTGCCATGGAGGTGCAGAGAAGGAAGCCATGTCTTCAGTGTGTGATTGTGCCCTTTCTATTGTGTTCTTTATGGCAAGGGAAGAACCACCTCCCAATCTCCTGGAGCCTGTCCAGGACTTCTCATACCGTAGGAGGAAGGTGGGGAGTGTGGGGGCAGTGACTGCTGTACAGACAACGAAATCACTGTAAGATTTATTCCCGCGGCATCCTGGGCAGGATAAGAGCTCAAAAGTCAAGAGGTAGGGTTTACTTGTTTTTCTAAAGCAGTGGATCAAATATTTAAAAAGTTCTAGGCTGGGTACAGTGGCTCATGTCTGTAATTCCAGCACTTTGGGAGGCTGAGGCAGGTGGATCATGAGGTTAGGAGTTCAAGACCAGCCTGACCAACATGGTGAAACCCCATCTCTACTAAAAATATGAAAATTAGCCAGGTGGCACAAGCCTGTAATCCCAGCTACTAAGGAGGCTGAGGCAAGAGAATCACTTCAACCCAGGAGGTGCAGGTTGCAGTGAGCTGAGATAACACCACTGCACTCCAGCCTAGACAACACAGCGAGACTCCATCTTAAATATATATATATGTAAATATATATATTAATATTTATATAATGAAAAATAGTAGTCTACACTGAGAACAAGGAAAGTATTCTATGCAATTACATTGTCGATCTTTGTTTAACTTTAAAGCTATTATTTTGTGTATTTTTTCCATTGAACTTTTTTTAACAGAATTCTCAAGAAGCCTGTGTAAACTTGATTCCTGTACAGAAAGTTGTGTACCAGGTTCTCTGCCACCTGGAGAAGGTGTTTGATTGTTCAGTTCTGTCAGTCCTGTTCAGCAAGAGTAACCTGAAAGAGTATCCTGATTTAATTGAGATTCATAAAAGCTTCAAAAAGGGTAATCAATTCTCTCCCCTCTCTTTTGTGCTCTAGGTCTGCTTTTAATT
>NW_016107372.1:1033885-1076882 GCF_001604975.1 Cebus imitator
TTTTTATAAAGACAGGGTTTCACCGTATTGGCCAGGCTGGTCTTGAACTCCTGACCTCAGGTGATTCACCGGCCTCGGCCTCCCAAAGTGCTGAGATTACAGGCGTAAGCCACCACGCCCTCCTGCTTTTAATTCTTTCATTTGCTCAGTCGTTCATTTAACAAGCACTCATGTAGTGCTTATATGTCCCAGGCCCTGTGCTCGGCGGTGTGAATATAACTAACCTGTTCTCTGGCCTCCCTTCATTGGTAGTCTCTGGGGACCCTGGTCCAGGTGTTTCAGGACATTTCCTGGTGCTGTAATATTAGCTCCCTTCTTGCAGGCTTCAGAGAGTCCTTCCTTTGTTCCCTGGTTCTGGGCCACCCCGGGGAAGTCTGTCTATTCCCTCTACCACGTCCTCTCTCTTTGGGAAGCACTCATCCTTCCAGACTCAATTTGGCCAAAACTCTGCTTTTTTCTAGCCCCATCTTTTTTTTTTTTCAGATCAACTTTTAAAATTATTATTATTGTACTTTAACTTCTAGGGTACATGTGCAGAACGTCCAGGTTTGTTACATAGGCATACATGTGCCATAGTGGTTTGCTGTACCCATTAACCTGTCATCTACATTAGATATTAAATATTTCTCCTAATGCTCTCCCTCCCCTAATCCCTTACCGCTCAACAGGCCCCTGTGTGTGATGTTCTCCTCCTTGTGTCCATGTGTTCTCTTTGTTCAACTCCCACTTATGAGTGAGAACATGCAGTGTTTGGTTTTCAGTTCTTGTGTTAATTTGCTGAGAATGATGGTTTCCAACTTTATCCATGTCCCTGCAAAAGACATGAGCTCATTCTTTTTTATGACTGCATAGTATTCCATGCTGTATATGTGCCACATTGTCTTTATCCAGTCTATCATTGATGAACATTTGGGTTTGTTCCACGTCTTTGCTGTTGTGAATAGTGCCACAATAAGCATACATGTTTGTGTGTCTTTATAGTAGAATGATTTATAATCCTTTGGATATATACCCAGTAATGGGATTACTGGGCCAAATGGTATTTCTAGTTCTATATCCTTGAGGAATTGCCACACTGTCTTCCACAATGGTTGAAATAATTTACACTCCCACCAACAGTGTAAAAGTGTTCCTATTTCTCCACATCCTCTCCAGCATCTGTTGTTTCATGAATTTTTAATGATCGCCATTCTAACTGGTGTAGCATGGTATCTCATTGTGGTTTGGATTTGCATTTCTGTAATGACCAGTGAAGATGAGCTTTTTTTCATATGTTTGTTGGCCACATAAATGTCTTCTTTTGAGAAATGTATGTTCATACCCTTCACCCACTTTTTGATAGGGTTATTATTATTATTATTTTTTGTAATTTTGTTTAAGTTTTTTGTAGATTCTGGATATAAGTCCTTTGTCAGATGGATAGATTGCAAAATTTTTCTCCCATTCTGTAGGTTGCCTGTTCACTCTGATGATAGTTTCTTTTGCTGTGCAGAAACTCTTTAGTTTAATTATATCCCATTTGTCCATTTTGGCTTTTGTTGCCATTACTTTTGATGTTTTAGTCATTAAGTCTTTGCTCATGCTTATGTTCTGAATGGTATTGCCTAGGTTTTCTTCTAGGATTTTTATGGTTTCAGGTTTGATGTTTAAGTCCTTAATCCATCTTGAGTTAATTTTTGCATAAGGTCTAAGGAAGGGGTCCAGTTTCAGTTTTCTGCATATGGCTAGCCAGTTTTCCCAACACAATTTATTAGATAGAAATCCTTTCCCCATTGCTTGTTTTTGCCAGATTTGTCAAAGATAAGAGGGGTGTAGATGTGTGGTGTTATTTCTGAGGCCTCTGTTCTGTTCCACTGATTTATATATCTGTTTTGGTACCAGTACCATGCTGTTTTGGTTACTATGGCCTTAAAGTATAGTTTGAAGTCAGGCAGCGTGATGCCTCCAGCTTTGTTATTTTTGCTTAGGATTGTCTTGGCTATGTGGGCCCTTTTTTAGTTCCATATGAAATTTAAAGTAGTTTTTTTCTAATATTGTGAAGAAAGTCAATGGTAGCTTGATGGAGATAGCATTAAATCTATAAATTACTTTGGGCAGTATGACCATTTTCACCATTTTCACAATATTGATTCTTCCTATGCATAAGCATGAAGTGCTTTTCCATTTGTTTGAGTCCTCTTTTATTTCCTTGATCAGTGGTTTGTAGTTCTTCTTGAAAAAGGTCCTTCACATCCCTTTTAAGTTGTATTACTAGGTATTTAATTCTCTTTGTAGCAATTGTGAATGGGAGTTCACTCATGATTTGGCTCTTTGTTTGTTTATTATTGGTGTATAGGAATGCTTGTGATTTTTGCACATTGATTTTGTATCCTGAGACTTTGCTGAAGTTGCTTATCAGCTTAAGGAGATTTGGGGCTGAGATGAGGGTTTTCTAGCCCCATCTTTAAGGCTTTTGGGCTTCTCTTTTGCCTACAGGCATGGCATCTCTCTAGGATCTTAGTTCTTCTAAGGAAACTAGTTTGTTTCTTCTGTAAGATACTTATAATTCACAGAGACATTTCTATTATGGAATTTGTATTGAGATAAGATTTCACTCCTCTCTGATCATCTTGTTGGATGATTAGTTATGATTTACAATTTTTCTACTGCACCATCTTCCTTAAAACCTGAGATACTCATCACCTATAGGATTTCAGTAGTTTTGTGTTATTTTCTTTCTTGACTACCTCAGAGGAAGAAACAAGCAACACCAAATCACAAGCCACTGAGATTCAGAGTGACTGAAGGGCGAAGAGTTTCCCACTGAATTATAAGAACACGCGGGTGCTTCATTCATGTGATCATGAGGTGGGGTTCCTGGTCACTTGCTTGCAGACTCTAATTAATTCTTTTCTTTGTTCAGTGCTCCTCTTTTCCCAGAAAAGTGCTGGAAAAGAAACACCAAAAATGCCCAGCTTTCTGCCAAGCTGTAAACAAGGTAATAATGTCTAGATAAAAGCTTTGTTTTCTGATCTTCTAAGAAGAAAAGGAGACAGGTAACTGAGCTCTGAGGAAAGACCACACTGATGGAGGTGGTGGCAGAGGTGGATGACGGTCACTTTGTGTTGATTCCAAAGTGACGTGACTCCAGCTGGAATCCAAGAATACTCTCAAGAGGTGGCAAAAAGAGGCTTTCTGCCCAGTAGCCTGGAGGCTGGAATGAGGATCTGAGTGTGAATTGTAAGTTTGTAGGAGACCTTCAGTGAGAAGCTGTGAAGGGTAAGAAGGATGCACCTATGGCCAACAACGTCAAAGAAGATACTCTTGGTGATGCCAGAAGGGGCTGATTTAAACGTGGCATGTTGTTCAGGAGAAGGAATATTCAAACAGAAAGGTAGTCATGCAGAGAGACACAAAGAGGAAGTGATGCAGATGCAGAGAACAGTATGTAGGTATTCTGAGAGAGAGAGAGAGAGAGAGGAAGAAGGAGGGGAAATGAAAGACGGTAAGCAATAAAAATAACCGTGTTGTTAACAGCTCACTGTGATCGAACACCTACTCCATGGCAGCTGTGGGTTTAGTGCTCATGGCTGCAATTGGAGATTAGTATTATTTATGTGTCCATTTTGCAGATTAGGAAACTGAAATCCAGAAGGACAATGTATGGGGTTGCCTAGCGTCAGTTGAGCAAAGATGAATCCAGAGCCTGTGTTGTTGTTTTTGGAGGGAAGGAGGTAAAATTCAGATGTTAACCATTTAAAAAGTGTGCAATTCAGTGACATTTAGTATATTCACAATGTTGTACAACCATCACCTCTCTCTAGTTTCAAAATGGTTTAATTACCCCAAAAGGAAACTCTGTGCCCTTTAACCAAGCATCTAATTTCCCTCTTCTCGGAATCCCTGGCAATCAGTAATCTACTTTCCACCTCTATAAATTTGCCTACTCTGAAGAATTCATGTAAATGGAATCACACAATATGTGGCCTTCTGTGTCTGGGCTTCTTTCACTTAACAAGATGTTTTCAGGTTTTATCCATGTGGTGACATGAATTAGAATCTCAGTTCCTTTTGATGACTGAATACTATTCCATCACATGGCTATACCACATTTTGTTTATTCATTCATCAGTGAGTGATGAGCTGTTTCCATCTTCCAGCTATTGGGGTAGAAGTCACATTCTTCTTGTTGCCCAGGGAATCTAATGGAAAAGATAGAAACAGAAACATGGAACAAAAATGGGGAAATAGATGCAGAAAAAAAGATCTAGAGAAAAGACTACAAAGAGTGGGAGGAAGTGGAGCGACTCAAACTCTGAGTCCTCAGGGAAAGGCCAATGAGAAAGTGTGAACAGATGTGGAGAGGGAGAGTATGATATAAAAGGGGGTGGGAACGAGGCAACTAGGACTTCACAGGAACTGAGCTAAGGGCCCTGGGCAGAGCAGCTCTGGGGACAAAGGCAGATTCACTCTACCGTCGTCGGTTACCTGAGTGTCCATGAAGGACACTTAGCAAGGTCGTCTGGCCAAGGCCCTCTCAGCCCAGGGTGCAGTGACCCAGTCCTCCACTCCTGGGGCTGGAGTCTGTCTTTAAGAATCAGGCAGGGTTGGGCATGGTGGCTCATATTGGTAATCCCAGCACTTTGGGAGGCTGAGGTGGGCAGATCACTTGAGGCCAGGAGTTCGAGACCAGCCTTGCCAACATGGCGAAACCCCATCTCTACAAAAAAATACAAAAATTAGTCAGGCATGGTGACATATGCCTGAAGTCACAGCTACTTCTCCCAAGTAACTAAGACCATAGACATGTACCACCACACCCAGCTAATTTTTAATTTTTTGTAGAGATAGGGTCTTACCATATTGCCCAGGCTGGCCTTGAACTCCTGGGCTCAAGTGATCCTCCCACCTCAGCCTCCCAAAGTGCTGGGATTATACCACACCTGGCTGTGAAGACCCTTTTCAAAGCCTGACCTGGTTGTGCTCAGATTCTTCATCTTCTGTTGGTCTGTTCCTGTTGACTGTGCTGTGATCCTCTGCTGTTCTTGCCCCATTCTGGAATGTGCTGGGGGTAAGGGAAGAAAGGGTTGCCTCTTTGTGTTTATGATTACCCCAAAGTTTTAGTGTTTGTATCTGCAGTATCTCCAGGTTCCGGATTTAAATAACAAGTCCTTTTCCTCCAGGTTTCCTGGGAGGGCTTCTTCCTCCCACACCCCTTACACACACTTGCCGCTGGTTCCGGCTGGTGCTGAGCCTGCTCGTTTTACCCATGTGTCTGCTTCACCATTTTCTGCCTGTGTCTGCTTGAATCTGGCTGTTGCCTTGGTGCTTTGAGCATACATCCAGTGATGGCCCGCGCTGTGGTGGCGGGAGGCATGTTCCTTCTGTGGGACGGACTATCTTCCCTGTTGGGTCCTTCACATAGGACCATGGCACCACTGTGCCTCACACTCCCTCACCCTTCATCCCTGGGGCAGGCAGCTAGGAGCTACCTTTCAGATACCAGATGAGCCTCTTCAAAAGCTCTTTTGTACTTTTGTGCCACAACTAGTCACTGTTTCTAGATTCTCAGTCATCTTCTTGTTTACATTTTTCCTAATGTTCCTCATCATTAGACCATATAGTCCATAACAGATTTTATTTCTTTGTTCAGTGTTTCATGATCACTTTTTCTGAAATGAATGACATAGAGGAAGTATAAGAGAACTCTCGGAACTGTGGAAGGTCATTCTGATGCCATTGATAATTGGGACCTATGATTGGAGAGGATATTTGATTAATTTCTGAATGCATTTAAATAAAAACTTTAGGTTTTGATTTATGACATCACAGTGTCATATTCATAAAATCATAATGTCACCTAGGGGCCATCTGATCTGGAACCAGAACAGAAACCTCTGAGCCTGTCTGGGATGTGAAGTCAACATGTATAAAGCTAGAACATTCTATCTTTGGCCCAGGTGATGCTCTTGGAACACAGCAGGCAAACACATGCAGTCAAGTAGGTAAGGCTGATGACGGCCAGGTGTTTGCATGGGTGACTAGTGGTAGGCATCTGTAGCACACACAGAAAGGGGAAGGCAGTGCTGTGTCACTTGATCAATATCTAAAAAAGAGATCCCAAGGACTCCTGAATGACAGTAGAAGGATAGATCGGTGTCCACTGCAGGCAGACAGTGACATAATGGAAAGAAAGATATGTCTTTTAGTTGCTGTGAGGAAGACAAGGTGAAAAAAACACAAAGAGACAGAGGGAACAGGACTGGAGCCTGATCTGTAGGTTGGAAGAGATGTAGGAGAGAGGTGAGAAGGGAAAAACAGAGAATGAGGAACATGTACTCCTGCAACACTGCTGGAGAGGAGAGAGAGGCAGATGCACTGGGAGATAAGAGAGAAGCTGGCGAAGTCCACGATGCAGAAATGCCTTCCTAGGGCAGAAGCCTGGGGTTTGGATCCTGGTGGAAGGCTGAGCAGGAGACAGAGAGCGAGAGAGCAACGTCTGACAAGAGGGGAAGAGGCAGAGCTGGGCTTGGCTGGATCCTCGGAGAGGGACATCGCCTCCCCAGTAGCAGTTCCCTTCTGCTCCCAACCACAGAGCTCAGTGTGGTCACATCTCCCGGCCACGGGATCTGGTCTCACATTCTGTGTTCTTTCTACTCAGTGCCTAGGGAACACAAAGTTCTCCAAGTAAAAAGGGAGAGAGGGTCAGAAGAGATGCCCAGCGGACTGCCATGTGGTAGGCAACGTACTGCAATTGAATCCCGCCCTTTAAGTTACCTGATTAGATCATGGGGTGGAGGGAGGAAGGGCTTCTCTTCCTCCCACCCCTCCCTCCCTCCCCCATAGGAGCCCAGCCTCTGGCTGCTTTTGAATTTGTGAGGGAGGCAAGCAGGACGAGGCATGTGATGTGCCCCGCCTTACCATTGTCAGAGGTTCTCACTGGCGGGAGCCTGAGAGTAAGTGCCCTAAGTCTTCCAGGCAGGAGACAAAGGAGGGCTGAATGCCTCCCTGAAGCATGGCACCCTGGGTGGAGAACCTGACAGCATGAGTATGGAAAAGGTGGATGATTGGGTCATGGAATAGCAAGTTTCAGCAGTGAGTCCAGTTTTACCTAAGTGGACATGACATCCAGGCTTTCCCAGGTTGGTGGAGGATTGACAGGGAGACTTTTTGTCCTGCTTGCTAGAAGTTGCCACAAGATCAGACAAACAACGTGTATGACTATCAGATTTGCAATGAAGAAAGGCTATTGTAGATGACCTTCAGAATGGGGAGGGCAAGGGGAAGGGGCCCTGGTGGTACAGTTAAAGCCAAAAAAGGAATGACGTGACTTTTGAGACAAGGACAAGATATAGGAAGAAAATGCTTGGAAGAGTCGAGGCAGACAGAGCGTCAAGGTCAAGGGAAGCCTCAAAGATACAGAGACAGAGGGGAGGAAGTAAGAGACATGGCAGAGAAGAGATAAACTGAAAACTCAAACAAGGGACAGTGAGAAAAATCATACGGAGAGAGAAACATAGAGGGAAGAGTAAATACCAGGAAAAGAGAAAGTAGGGGAGAGGCATGAAGGAGCCAGGAAGAGAGAGCGAGTGTGAAGAGCAAATAAGAAATGTGGAGGTCAGTGTGGGAGGGAGAGAGGAGACATATTCTTCCATGAAACCACATCCTCCTCCGTATCCCCTTCCTCTCCTCTTCCAGAGTTCCCTTTTTGGTAAAGTGGCCATTACTGTCAAGTTTTCTCAAGCAAGAAACTCAAGAATCCTCCTGAGTTCTTCCCTCCCTCAACCCCCAAACCCCATCAGCCATCCAGCCCTGTGCACTGTACCTGTTGGCATTTGCAACCTGACCATTTTTCTCTATCCCTAATGCTGTGATGTGAATCAGATCTCTGAAAACTCTCCCATGAATGTCAGCTGCCACATCTTAAAGTTCAGGTGTGTGTGTGCTGTCTTCCTACCTACCCTCCAATGACTGGCATGACACTTGGATTTAAGTTGATCCTTTGACTGCGCTTCCAAGGCTGGGCAACGAGGACCCTTCCCATTTCTCCAGCCTCTATTCTCTCACTCCAAGAAGTCATACTGATTTCTTTTAGTTACTCAGGTTACTTTGCCCATGCTCTGTCCTCTATCTGGATCTGTTTTCTTGGCCTCTATCCTTCTCATCTCCTCCCTAATCTGGCTCCTTCCTGCTCACATGATATTTCCTCCCACAAGCCTCATCTTGTCTCTTGGACGAGCCTGTCTGTTCCAGAGCACTTCCTGCTTGCTGTGAGATAATACTCCTGCCTCGTTGCGATCATGTGCTTAGCATGTGCTCTCTCTGGACCACGGCTGTTTATTCTCACTATGTCCTTCCAACCTAGCATGAGGGTGTCTGACATATAGTAAAGGGTACGCTTCATATTTGTCAGGAAATGAAAGTACTCATATTTTTGTGCCCCAAAAACTGGACACATATTTTGGCATACGTGACATTACTGATGCATTTATATGGAAAGCTTCACAAAAAATAGTTCTAATAATTTTATTTTATTCATTTATGAGACAGAGTCTTGCTATGCTGCCCAGGCTAGAGTGCAGTGGTAGGATCTCAGCTTACTGCAAGCAACATTCCGCCACCTGGGTTCAGCAATTCTCCTGCCTCAGTCTTCCTAGTAGCTGGGATTGCAGGTGTGTGCAACCACACCTGGCTAATTTTTGCATTTTTAGTAGAGACGGAGTTTTGCCATATTGGCCAGGCTGGTCTCAAACTCCTGACCTCATGATCTGCCTGCCCCGGCCTCCCAGAATGCTGGGATTACAGGCATGAACCACCATGCCCAGCCTATTTATTTTTATGTATTTATTTTTGAGGCAGAGTCTTGCTCTGTCATCCAGGCTGGAGTGCAGATGTGCAGTCTTGGCTTACTACAACCTCCGCCTTCTGGGCTCAGTCAATTCTGCTGCCTCAGCCTCCTGAGTATCTGGGATTATAGGCATGCACCACCATGCCCAGCAATTTTTGTATTTTTAGTAGAGATGGGGTTTCGCCATGTTGGTCAGGCTGGTCTCGAACTCTCTACCTCAGATGATCTGCCCACCTTGGCCTCCCAAAGTGCTGGGATTACAGGTGTGAGCCACCGTGCCCAGTCTAAAAATTATATTTATATGTACATGTACATGTAATAAGCTACTTTTGTGGAAATAAGTATATGAATTAAGAACTTAAGGTCTTTACTAAGGATTAAGTTAATTAAATGAAGAACATAAAATTCAGCCAAGACAATTATCAGTTAGTAAATAAGAATGGCAGGTAAAGGGAAAAGAGAAAACAAAATAGAGTTCAAGGTAAAAAGATAAATACTGAGAGAAAGACAGAAAGTAAGAAACGTATCTGGAGTGACGCAGTATGAAAGGAGGTGAAATTTAGTGCCAGAGTGATCCTCTGAGGTCAAGTGGGGAGAGAGAGAGGAAGAGGGGCACCATGAGGTTGGCTTTTTTTGAGGGGGAAAGATGAAAATTCTTCAAGGATTATTATTTGTTCTAGGGGCAAAGCTATTCAGATCCAAAAATCGGGTGCAACCTAGTTTTGTGCACCTGGAAGACAAACAGATGGCAAGAACGGCGTGTAATCAAGTCCCCGAAATAATTGGTAAGGCTGGCAGAGGGTGTCTGTGATGCGGTGACACTGTGTGAGTCACAGCAGAGGTGACAGGCTGGGTGTGTGGTCAGAGTCCTACGTGGTGGCCCAGGGGAGCCTGATGAATGCTGGGAGTCTGGTGCTCAGTTCAGGGAGCTTCTGCATCACAGAAGAAAGTTGGTGGGAAAACAGAAAAGTGCAGAGAGAGCTGGGTGTGGAGGAAGCGGCTCAGAGGAGACACAGAGGGCAGGTATGTAATGCAAGAAAGCCAGGAGAGAGTGGGAGAGGCGCAAGAAGGCAAAAGAGATGCTAGAGAGAGGACATACAGAGATTGAGAAACAAAGAGGGAGAAGATGCAAGAAAGATGCAGGAGTGGAGAAATAGACAGAGACAATGGGAAGGGGAAGAAGAAAGAGGGGGTAGGGAGATAGAGAGCAAGTTACCAAAGCTGGCCAGTACGGCCATTTGTCCCCAGCCTCAGGGTCTAGTTTCAGTGACTGGAGCACCAGGACCTTGCAGGTCCAGGATTCCGCAGGGGCACTGCAACCATGCTGAGCAGGGACATTCCTTCTTGCAAGTTGCACAAGTTCCCAGGTCTTTCCTGGTGCCCCTAATTGTGGGTTTCCTGCTGTGTTGGCACCTGGGGTCCCACACTGAGACCCTAAGGGATTTTGTTCCTTTGTGCAGTGATCAGCAGTGAAGACTCTGATTCCTGTGAGGACGAAGAGCTGCTGGAAGCCTCGAGCTCAGCATCAGAGCCTGGACCTGGTGAGAAGGGCAAGGACCACTCGTGCGGTGCTCCAGGACTTCAGGCATCTTGAGTTCAGAGCACCTACTTCCTAATGCATTTCAAATGGAGTTCACTCCACAGCCATGGTCCAGTTATTCTCTGGTGCCCTTTCTCTGCTCTCACCTCTCCTGGCACTTTGGGAAATGGGGTAGGCAACTTTCATTGCATACGTATGCTCTAGTATTGGCATTAGGTTAGAAAGAAGCTAGGATATTTCTGTTGTTTTTCCCTTTCACATTGATCTGGTTTGAATTTGTGTCCCCACCCAAATCTCTTTGAGATTGAAAGACTGCCCCACTGGGTTTCAGATTTGTATGGGCTCTGTAGTCCTTTTGTTTTCACCAATTTCTCCCATTTAGAATGGGAGCATTTACCCAATGCCTGTACCCCCATTGTATCTTGAAAGTAACTAACTTGTTTTTGATTTTATAGGCTCATAGACCTAAAGAACTTACCTTGTCTCATGAGACTTTGGACTATGGACTTTTGTGTTAATGTTGAAATGAGTTAAGACTGGGGGCTGTTGACTGTTGAGAAGGGATTATTGTATTTTGCAATGTGAGAAGGACATGAAATTTGGGAGGGGCCGGGGGAGGAATAATATGGTTTGGATTTGTGTCCCTGCCCAAATCTCATGTTGAATTGTAATCCCAAGTGTTGGAGGAAATGGCTGGAGGAAGGAGATTGGATAATGGAGGAATTCCCCCTTGCTGTTTTCAAGATAGTGAGTGAGTTCTCATGAGATCTGATTTTTTAAAGCACTTCCCCCTTCACTCTTTCTCTCCTCCTTTGCTATGGTAAGGTGCACTTGCTTCCCCTTTGCCGTCCTCCATGATTGTAAGTTTCCTGAGGCCTCCTGGCTGTGCCTCCTTTACAGCCTTCATAAATTACCCAATATCAGGTAGTCCCTTTATAGCAATGCTAGAACAGACTGATACACAGGTGATCAGGCTTACTGTGGTATACTTTAAAAAATACATATTTGATCTTTGTCGAAATAGGACAAGGATCTTTGTCCTTTCTTGGCACAAAGTCCTTAAAACTCTTGGAAATTCCAGGATGATGGGGTCTTATAAGTACTAACCACTTGATTGGAAGATTTTTCCCTAAACCTCGACATTTGAGGAGAAATGAAGGGTGGAAGATTGAGGTCAATTGCCAATGACCAGTGATTTAATCAATCATGCCTATAAAATGAAACCTTGATAAAAACCTCTAAACAACAGGGTTCAGGGAGTTTCTGAATTGGTGACTGCATTTATGTATTGGGAGGTGGGAAGGAGTCTCACCTGTAGAGGGCATAAAAACTCTTTCCCTCCTTCTCTACCTTGCCCTATATTCTTCCTGAGTTCTTCCTGAGTTTTTTTTTCTCCCTGTGCAACAAAACCTTTATTAAAAGGTTCAACTGTTTACTGAAACTGGTAATTTCCAAACTTAAGTTGGGGCAAATGGCTATAGTGCAGAGTAATGCCATCACTGGGCATTGCGAATGCAAGACTGAAGAATTAACATGGATCACTTGAAGTCAGGAGTTCGAGACCAGCCTGGCCAACATGATGAAACCCCGTCTCTACTAAAAAAATACAAAAATTAGCCAGGGTTGCTGGTGCATGCCTTTAATTCCAGCTAATCAGGAGGCTGAGGTAAGAGGTGGAGGTTGCAGTGAGCCAAGATCATACCACTACACTCCAGCCTGGGTGACAGAGTGAGACTGGTCTAAAAAAAAAAAAAAAGATTTGACAGCCACCCCTCAGATGGAGGACCAGGTGCAGGATCTACTCTTTTTGGATGTTCTGGTCAGAAAGAGTGTGACCATCTTCCAGCCACTTGCCTGCAAAGATGAGCCTCTGCTGGTCAGTGGGGATGCCTTCTTTATCCTGGATCTTGGCCTTCACATTTTCCATGGTGTCACTGGGCTCCACCTCCAGGGTGATGGTCTTGCTAGTCAAGGTCTTCATGAAGATTTTCATTTTGACCTGTTAGCATTAGGAGGATACTGCGAATTGCAATTCACGTCCAGCCACCAGAATGCTCCCACAGGCTCACTCGACAAAGCCAGTCATCACTCAGTTGTGTTCTTTATAATAAAACTCTAATCATAAGTAGAATACTTTCTGAGTTCTGTGAGTCATTCCAAGGAATTATCCAACCTGAGGGAAGTCCTGTGAGCCCCCAAAGTTGTAGTCCTCTCCACAGAAATGTGGGTGGCCTGGTCACCCCATTCATAGCTGTTATCTGCAGTAGGGCAGGCTTGTGGGACTGACATCTTAGTCTGTGGGGTTAATGCCAACTCTGGGTAGTGTCAGAGTTGGCACTGACCCCAACTTTCAGAAATTTTGGTAGGCTATGTTGTATTAAATAGACCCTGAACATTTGTAATTGCTAAAATAAATGATTAAATTGAATGGTTGGATATTCAGTTGGTTTCAGGGAAGTTAAAGAACTGATTGGTATTGGAACAATATGTTTGTTGTTGGAAAAGATGCCATACATTTGGCGTCAGAAGAAAACACATACCTATTCATGTTGAGGTCCTTCATTCACGTATTGATTTCCACCCCAAACAACCCTCATCATCTAAAGATCACAAAAGAGTAATTTTTGATTGCTTGAAATGTAATATTGTCATCAAAAATTTGAAAAGACTCAAAAGACCCAAATAATAGTCTTTCTGGTAGGGGTTGTTCAGTGTACCTTGGCTTATCTACAGACTTTTTTGAAAACAATTTTGGAAATAACATGTTTTTATATCTTTACAACATTCATAAGGGGTAGGCAGGATGACTGTCATTATCTTTGTTTTATAGATGCAGAAACATAAGCACATAAATGTTTAAAGATCTTTTACAAAGTCGCACGGAGAATTCAGAATCTCAATTCAGCAGATGTCTGTTTCTTTAGAAAGAAGAGAGGGAAATAGTAATCAAACATGTTTGCAGCGCTAATTGTTAAAGGATTTATAACTTTATTATTTATTTATTATTATTTTATTTTTTTGATGGAGTTTCACTTTTGTCACCCAGGCTGGATGCAGTGGTGTGATCTTGGCTCCCTGCAAACTCTGCCTCGGGTTCAAGGGATTCTCCTGTCTCAGTCTCCCAAGTAGCTGGGATTACAGGTGCTTGTCATCACATCTGGCTAATTTTTGTATTTTTAGTGGAGACAGGGTTTCACAATGTTGGCCAGGCCGGTTTTGAACTCCTCACCTCTGGTAATCCACCCACCTCGGCCTCCCAAAGTGTTGGGATTACAGGCGTGAGCCTCCACACCCAGCCAATTTATAATTTGATTAACCAGCAACTATTTCTCTTCCATGGACTTTATGAACAAAACTAACTTGGAAATACATACTAGGTATATGATGTCAAATGAGGTAAGTTAATGTCAAAATGTACATATTTTTCACAAAAGGCTCATTTTAATTGCTTGATACATTTTTTGACAAGTAAAAAAAGCATTTTTAAAATGGGAGTTTCCACCCTGTTCCTTTGTTTTTGTTTTTGTTTTGAGATGGGGTCTTCTCTGTCGCCCAGGCTGGAGTGCTGTGGTACAAACATGGCTCACTGCCACCTTGACCTTCTGGGCTCAAGTCATCCTCCCACCTCAGCCTCCTAAAAAGTTGGGACCACAGGTGCATGCCACCACAACCAACTAATTTTTCAAATATTTGTAGATATGGGGTCTTGCTATGCTGTCCAGGCTGATCTCAAACTTCTGGGCTCAAACTATACTCCCACCTTAGCTTCCCAAAAGGTTGGGATTATAGGCCTGAGCCACTGACCCTGGGCTTCACCGTCTATTTTTAACAGATGTAGAATGTCTTGAACACTAGAAGTCTATTTGTTACATATGAAAACCATTAAAATAGGTTCTGTTCTGGGTTAAGCGTGGTTGAGTGGGATCGGGGGCAAGGAGGGAGGAGGAGAGATCCCCATACTCATGCAGGGATCCATCTCCAAACATTGCCCCAGGCAAGAAATAGAAGCAGAAGTGTGTGTGATTTTTGACGGCAAATTTCCTTAACGAGTAAGAAAGCAGTTTTCATTCAAAAAAGAGGATTCTGGGTAAGCATATGTTGTGACTTTTTTTTTTTTTGGTTTGACAATGTAGCATTTTATTTTCTGAACCCCCTACGGTGGGGGGTTGTGACTTTTTATAGCTGCAGCAAGTTCTTAGGAGAAATATTGTTTCCTGTTAACTTTGCAACTGACTTTGTATCTATTAATCCAGTCTCATGAATAACAGGGCAGATTTTCACTTTCTATTTTCTCATTTTACTTTTTATTTGTCATTGAACACATAGTGGTTTATCAAAGGGTTTTGGAAAAAACTCTGATTTTAACTTTACAACAATCATGAGATGTAAGCAGAATGAATTATTGATTTCCCTGCTTTTTTAAACTTTTGAGATGAAATCTGGCTCTTGTCCCCTAAGCTGGAGTGCAATGGCGTGATCTCAGCTCACTGCAACCTCCGCCTCACAGGTTCAAGCCATTTTCCTGCCTCAGCCTCCCAAAGAGCTGTGATTACAGGTGCCTGCCACCTGTATTTTTAGTAGAAACCGGGTTTCACCATGTTGGGTAGGCTGGTCTTGAACTTCTGACCTCAGGTGATCCTCCCACCCTTGCCTCCCAAAGTGCTGGGATTACAGGCATGAGCCACTGCACAGCCGATTGCCCTGTTTTATACATGACAAAACCAAAGCCCACAGATGCTTAAGGTGACTTTTCCCTTGTCTTTTTACAATGCCAAATAGGGACTCAGAGAAAGAGTCGGAATTACCATCTTTGATTTCTAGAATTCATTTTTATAGTTGTCACTTTCCTTAAAAGGTAGAGATACACAGAGAGAAATGATCATCACATGATTTTGTATGATTTCAATCCTGATTGTGAATCATGTGAAATGTCAAGTTCAACCATTTTTAATATATACATTCCTGTTTTCCTCTCACTGCTTTATAGTTACCTGGTTGTTGGGGAGAAATCTCTGAAAATGCATGTTAGGAAAAGAAGTATGTCCAAATTAGAATTGTCGGTATACAAATAAAATTTCTACAAAACATTAAATCTGATTGTTTGTGAAATCATTCACAAGTAAAACAAAGAATTCTAGAGTCCAGATTAATATTTTATATTAGGGCAGGCTATGTTATATTAAATAGAACCTGAACGTTTGTAATTGCTAAAATAAATAAAAGTTAATTTTTGCTTTCTGAACGATCTACAGTGTTCTGGGTCATGAGTGGAGTTGGGGGGGCATTGGGAGAGAGGAGAAGGGCCTGTGACCCCCATAGTTGTTCAGATACCTGGGATGCTGGAGGCTTTTAACATTTGAACAGTTATCTTTCAAGATGATCCCGGGTGGGAAAAAGAAGAGTCAGAAGAGACGTGTAGAGGCAAGTAGGAAAGGTAAGAAGCAGAATGGCAGTGAGGTGTAGGAACATGGCGAGCGGGATGACAAAGCTGAACTGCCCATGGTAGGTAAAGCTTTCTCTGTCTCTGGCAACAGTGCTGCTGCCACATTAACCTCTGCTGGTGAGATGCATCTGAGAGTCACACCAGGGTGGTGTCAGGTGGGCCTGGTCTTACCCCTGAGTTCCTGGAGCTTCTCAGGTGCCCCCTAATCTCTTGTTATGTGATTTCCTTTTATGTTGGCTCCTTGAGCACCACTAAAACCTCCAAGGGACTTTATTTCCCTGTTTAGAGTTCAGTAGGAGTTCCTCTGCAAGTGACTAACAGAGTCATAGGAAACCTCTAGCTCAGCACCAAGAAGTGGTCCAGGGAAGGAAGATGCCAAATGGCCACAAACAGGACTTGAAATTAGCACTACTGTTTCCTGATTAATTTTACTCTGATTGCAATTCTTATTATCTGGGTATCTTAGTGTTTTGTTTTGTTTTGTTTTGTTTTGTTTTGTTTTTGTTTTTGTTTTCCTTTCCTGCTGCTATAAAAGAATACCTGAGACTAGGTAATTTGTAAAGAAAAGAAATTTATTTCTCAATACTGGAGGCTGGCTGAGTTCAATATCAAGCTGCTGGCATCTGGTGAGGGTCTTCTTGCTATGTCATCTCATAGCGGAAGGCAGAAGGGGAAGATAATGTGAAAGAGAAAGGAGAAGTGGGCGGAAACTGTGCTATTATCAGGAACCCACTCTCAACTCAAGGATAACTAACCTACTCCCAGGATAATGGAATTAGTCCATTCATGAAAACAGAGCCTTGTGACCCAATTACTTCTTAAAGGTTCCAATCCTCAACACTGTTGCGGATTAAGATATGTTGAGATTAAGTTTCCAACACATGAACTTTGGGGAACACAGTCAAACCACAGCACTAGGTATTTGAGGGAAATAATAAACAATAAATCACTTTAAACTCATGTTCAACAGAATGATTTCTTTTGTCATTTAGTCACACCCTTGAAAAGTCCTCAAAAGGTAGCTGAAATTACTACCTGGAATTTACAGAAAGAAATGTTTTACACGAATCACTTTCAGACAGATATATTAGTTTTGATATGTCATCATACGATAATTTTAATAATAATTTTAAAATTTGTTTTGCCTTTTAAAAAACACATTTTTTGGACATATAACATACATACCAGAAAGGATACAAACCATGAGCATATGGAATAATCATCACACAATGAACAAACCCATGCTACCAATACAGAAATCAGGATAGAAACCGATCACCCCAGAAGCCACCCTGCGGCCCCTCCAACCACCAGACTCACCCTCCTTTCCAAAGACAAAAACACTATCCTGACTCTCAGCAACAGAAGCCTGCAATAATGTGGATGAATCTCACAAATATAAGTTCAAGTAAAATAAGTCAGACATATAAGGTTATTTTTTATAAATCCCACTTAAATGTACCACAGTGTTTTTACCCATTCTACTGTTGCTAGACCTTTGGATTATTTCAGTGCTGAGGTATTATGAATAGTGTTATGAATAATTTCAAACATGTTCCTGTTGACTATGTATGCCTGAGTGAAATTGCTGAATTATCGAGTATATGCATGCTCAACTTGAAAAGATTATGCCAGTTTTCCAGTGTGATTGAACCGACACTACCACGATCAGTTTATAAAAGTTCTAATTTTTTCATATCCTTGTCAACATTTGGTATTGCCAGGTTTTTTTTTTTTTTAGCCAGTTTAGGTGTGCAGTGATATCTCATTGTGATTTAAATTTGTATTTCTCTAATTGCTGAGATAGAACACTTTGGTATGTTTAAATTGACTTTGGAATATTCATTTTTGTAAAGTGCTTGTTCAAGTATCTTTACTTTTGGGGTTGACTGCATTTCTCATATTGGAGTATAAGGGTCCTTTAGATATTCTGAATATGAGCCTTTGGTTGGATAAATAGGTTTCAAAAATCTTTGTCTACTCTTCAGTTTGCGTTTTCATGGTCTTAATGTTATCTTTGATTGAAGGAAACTTTTCAATTTTAATGTAGTTCAGTATATAAATTCTTTCCTTTATGGATAAGTGCTTTTTGCATTTTGCTTAAGAAATCTGGCCAGGCGCAGTGGTTCACATCTGCAATCCCAGCACTTTGGGAGGCTGAGGCAGGCAGATCGCCTGAAGTCAGAAGTTCAAGACCAGTCTGGCCAACAAGGTGAAACCCTGTCCCTACTGAAAATACAAAAAGTAGCTGGGCATGGAGGTGCACACCTGTAATCCCAGCTACTTGGGAGGCTGAGGCAGGAGAATTGCTTGAACCTGGAAGGAAGAGGTTGCAGTGAGCCGAGATCGTGCCACTGCACTGCAGCCTGGGCAACAGAGGAGACTCCATCTCAAAAACAAAACAACGAAACAAAACAAAAAAGAGTCTTTTCCTATGCAGAGGTTATGACGATATTATTTTAGGTTATCTTTTCAAAATGCTATTGTTTTGCCTTTTACATTTTTATCTAAAATCTACCTGAAATTGATTGGTGTGGAGAAGAGGGTCTAGATTTCTTTTTCCTCAAGATTTATTAGATGTAGGTATCCAGGTAACTGAATACTGTCTTTGCCACACAGTTTTGCTGTGTCACCTTTGTAGTAAATCAGCTGCCCAAATATGCATGAGTCTTTTCTTTCCACTGGCTTATTTTTCTATTTTTGAGATAATACCATTTAATTAAAGTAGCTTTATATAAATCTTGATATCTTGTAGAGAAGTCCTTTAATTTTATTCACCTTTTTCAAATTGTCTGGGTTATTTTCAGTTCTTTGCATTCCCATATTACATGTTAGAATCAACTGGGCAATTTCCACAAAAATGTTGTTGATATTTCAAATGGAAATAATCTGTGTTGTTTCTCTATATCATTTTGAGGAGTATGGACAATATTCATCTTCCAATCCCTGAACATAATATATCCTTCTATTTACTCAGGTCTTTAATTATTTTCAATAATATTTTAGAACTTGCTGTATAGATTTTTATACATCATTTATCAGATTTGTTTCCATATATTCTTTTTAGTAGTATGGTAAAGGTATATTTCAACGCTGCATGTAGCAACTGTTCTTGGTATGTAAAATGCATTTCATTTTTATAACTTGACACAGATTTAGAAAAGCTTCTGAACCATTTATTAATTTTAGTAATTTACTAATAGGTTCTTTGGATTTTCAGTGCATTCAATTTCACCATCTGTGAAAAATAAGTTTCATATCTTTGTTTTTGATCCTTTACCATATATTTCTTTTCTTTGACTTTCTGCACTAGCGAAGACTTCCAGTATGATGCTGAATAAAAGGGGTAATAGCAGCACTTTGTCTTGGTCTCATTGCCATCAGAAAGCTTTCAACTTTCCATCGTTGAGTATGAAGTATGCTGTAGGTATTTTGCATTTGTGGATGCCCTCTACTAGATTAGGGAAGTGTCCTTCAATTCCTACTTGGCTAAGTTTTTTGTTTTGTTTTTTTAAAGTATCATGAATGGATATTGATTTTTTTTTTTTTTTTTTTNTTTTTAGACAGGGTCTCACTCTGTCACCCAGGCTGGAGTGCAGTGGCACCTCATGGCTCACTGCAACCTCTGCCTCCCAGTCTCAGGTGATCCTCCTGCCTCAGCCTCCTGAGTAGCAGGGACCACAGGTGTGTACCACCACTCCAAGCTAACCTTTTCTTTGTGTTTTTTTGTCAAGATGGGGTTTCATCACGTTGCCTAGGCCAGTTTCAAGCTCTTGGACTCAAGCAATCCACTTGCCTCTGCCTCCCAAAATGCTGGGAGTACAGGTGTGAGCCACTGTGCCCATCTTAGTTTTTACTGAACGTTTTCCTGGACCTATGAACATGATCAAATGGCTTTTCTCCTGTAATGTGTTAATGCATTTTATTACATTTGTTTATTTATTTTTTGAGACAGGGTCTCACTCTTGTTGTGCAGGCTGGAGTGCAGTGGCATGATCTTAGCTCATTGCAACCTGCTTCTCCTGGGCTCAGGTGATCCTCCTGCCTCAGCCTCCGAAGTAGCTGGAACTACAGGTGCATGCCACAAAACCTGGCTAATTTTTGTATTTTTAGTAGAGACAGAATTTTACCATGTTGGAACTCAAGTGTTCAGCTCACCTTAGCTTCCCAAAGTGCTGGGATTGAAGGTGTAAGCCACTGTGGCTGTTCCATTAGTTGATTTTTGAATGCTAAACCAATCTTGCATTTCTGGAATAAACCTAGCTTGGTCAAAGAATTACACTTTTTAATATATAACTGGCTTTATTTTTTATCTTGGGGAGTTTCACAACCATATTCATAAAAGAGATTCTCGTTTGAAATCATTAGGTTCTTGTTTTGCCCTCTTTAGAGTTTGGAATCATGGTTATACCAGTCTCACAAAGCAATCAGTAGTTATTTATTGTGTTTCTATTCTATGGAAATGGTTGATAAAGTTTGGGGTATTATCTTCCTTAAATGCTTGGTAGAGAGATCACTTAAGCCATCTGGCCTAAAACTTTTATTGAAGAGGGGTTTTAAATGATACAGTCAATTTTTTAATAATTATAGAACAATTATAGAAAAATAGAAATCTATTTTTGCATTTACCTATATTGTGAATGGTGTTTTATATTTAAACTTTCCAATTATTTGGTATAAAGTTGATCATATTATCCTGAGATATTCTAATGTCTTTAGACCTACTGACATATTTTTCCTCCTAATATTTGTTCTTGTGACCCTTGCCTTAATAAAAGTCTAGTCTTATTAGGAGTTTGCTAATTTTATAGCTGTTTCAAAGAGCTAAATTTAAACTTTAACTTTGCAATCCCTTTTCCTGAATGCTTATTTTCTATATCAGTTTCTTTCTTAACTCTTTTCACAGCTCTGCCTTTGAATGCTTACATCATTGATTTTTAGCTTGCTTTCTTTTTTTTCTCAGACCTTGCAGAGATGAATCTTATTTTCTAACAAATGCATTTAAGGCTGTACTTTTTCCTTCTAAGTTTTGCTTTTGGTGAATCACATAAGTTTTGATATGTTATATCTTTATTATCATTCAGGAATTGTTTTCTGAATTCAACTATGATTTTTCATTTGATCTATGAGATATTTATTAGTTTATTTCTTAATTTCCGTTTACATGGGAAATTTTCATTTTGTTATTGATTTTTGTTCCTTATTGTCAGAGAATGTACTTGGCACAATTTTAGTTTTTTGAAATTTGAAACTTCCTATATGTCCCAACATTTATCATTTTTACGTTTCATGAGTACTTAAAAAGCATGCACACATTTGAAGTTGTTGGGTACAGCATTTTATCTATGTCAATTAAGTAAAGTTTGTTAATCACATGGTTCAGGTTTTCTACATCCTTACTGATTTTTGCTTTTTTCATCAGCAAATGAGGTAAGTTACACGTTTCCACTTTGGTAGTGGATTTGTCTATTTCTTCTTTTAATCTTGTCAATCTTTGCTTTATATATTTTGTGGCTTTTCCGTTAGGTACCAATAAATGTAGAATTATCTTTTGTGTGTGTTGAATCTCTTATTATTATATAATGTCACTTTTTATTCCTAATGACATTTTTTGCTTTAAAGTCTACATCAGTGTAGAAAAAAATTTTTTTTTTTACTCTCTTAGGTTTAATACATGGGACCTATAAATTAAGCTGACAAAAGACAGATTAACAAGAGAAAAAGCACAGAAATTTTATTTAATGTTAATATTTTTACATGGCAAAGGAAACTTCATAGAAATAAAAACCCCAAAGAAGTGCATTGACTGGAGGTTTATATACTATTTTAACAAAGAGCAATAACTTGTGGAGACATAACAATACAAAAGAAAAAGGGATTTGAGCTAAGAGTGGAAGATTGTGGAAAGTGACTAAGAAATATATGGAGAAAACTAATGGAAGATAAGGGTTATTTTAGTGAGGTTTGTTTGTACAGATTTATCATGGCTTCAACTCCTTAACTCTGGTGATAAGAATGTTCTATTCCTGGCACAGGGAGGGCACCTTCCTTAGAGGCAATTTATGTCCTGTTTTAGGCATAAAGTTACAAGGAAGAGACCCCTTTCTGCATCTGCTGTTTCTCAATTTCCTTTAGCTCAAATAATCAACATGGCAAAGTGGCATATTTTGGGGTGATATGTTCTGATACCATTCATTGGCTTTATATTTTTTTGAGAAGATTTAGTGTTTTCATGTTATATCTTATTATATCTTTTTATTTTTAACTTATATATCAACATATATTTAATCATGTCTCTTATAAGCAGCCTTAGGTTTTCTTCAATCATTGAATTCTTGTTTATGAATTTCACATATTTATAACAACATTTAGAGTTCTTTTCTAAACTTAATCCATAAGGCTGATTTATTTCTTAATTTTCCCTTCAAACCAAATTTGTCTCTTAGTTGAATGGTACTCCCTTGAGGCTATCTGATACCAGGGGATTAGGTGTCAAGACTATGATTACTTTGAAATTTACCCCAGTGCTTAATTCCTCTGTTTAATTGAGAAACCTTAACTAGCTTTTTGTTGCTCAAAGCCTCTTTCAGTCTCATCTCTTACTCTTTGGAGTTCAGATTCTTTTGGCTTCTCCAACCCTACAAGAACCCAACTTTCTGTACTCTCCTGAATTGTTCTCAAATGAGCCAATTATTGTTGGAGCTGATCTCTTAACTGTAATAAGCCTTCAAACCCAGTGAGTAGCAACAACAGACTCTATTGACACTGTTTTCCAATTCCTTTTCCTAGAGCTACAGGACTTAGAGGCATTTAAAAAATGTTTACCATTTATGATATATCATCCAAGAAATTTACCATGTTTTGCCATTGCCTAATAAAGGAATCCATTTTCCATGCTCTGATATCAAATTCTAATCACTAAGCCAATGGAACATATTTTAAGTTTTTATTATGGCGACACCTCACGTCCAGTACTAGTTTCCATTTATTTACTTATTTATTGACAGGATTTTGCCCTGTCACCTAGGTTGGAGTAAAATGGCACCATCCTAGCTCACTGCAGCCTCGAACTCCTAGGCTCAAGCAATCCTCCTGGCTCAGTTGGAATTAAAGCATGAGCCACAGCATTCTCATCACCAGTACCAGTTTTCATTATAACTTCTATATTCAATTTTATAGCTGTAATAAATAGACCAGAAACTATGTAACAGCTCAACCTAAATTGTTGTTTTACATTCTTGTAAACAAGGGGGTTCTGTGGTGATGGAGGATGGGATGGTTGGGCAAGGCTGTATTCCAATTGTTTGAGGACCCTGGTTGGTGGAGGTTCTAGTTCCTTTAATACATGGTTTCCAAGGCTTCCATGTTGAGAAAAAGAGCAGAGGAAGAGGAAATGTGTAGAGCAATTCGAAAGGGTAGGACATTGGAATAGAGCAAAGTATAAGAAGAGTTTTGCGAGACAATGCAAGGTTGCCTATTGTGAGTAAGTTTTTCCCAGCCTCTCTGGTCATCCCTCAGATGAATTAAAAAAAAAAGCAGACTAATGTGGCTTGTGGGTGGTATATCCAGCTTGAACCTTTCCAGGTCTTTCCCAGGTTTTTTATTTCTTCTTTTTTTGTAATATGACATTTACTTCTGAGTTGGTTATACACCAAAACCCCTAAATAATTCTATTATTGTCTCCTATAATCAGCAGCTGTTATCTTTTAGGAAATAATAATGAAGAATATGGTCAAGAAACAAAATTCCTCACCAAGGATTTGGCCAAGTAAAGAAGAAAAAGATTGTAATTAGGAGTCTGAACTTTCTCAGTGCATCCACATGAAAGGGATCCAAGCAACTCACTGGACTCATTCTGTGCATAGTTATAAACTCCATGTTTAACAAGTGGATGCTTTGATTGCATATATGTAGTCATATATTGATGTTTTATTTTAAATATGCTAGCAAAATTATGAGGCTTTTTCATTTTCATTTTCGTTTTAAGTTCCAGGGTACATGTGCTGGATGTGCAAGTTTGTTACATAGGTAAATGTGTGCCATGGTGGTTTGCTGCACCTATCAACCCCATTACTTAGGTATCAAGCCCAGCATGCATTGGCTATTTTTCCTAATGCTCTCCCTCCCCTAACCCTACTCCCAACAGGTTCCAGTGTGTGTTGTTCCCCTCCCTGTGTCCATGTGATCTCGTTGTTTAGCTCCCACTTATAAGTGAGAACATGCGGTGTTTGGTTTTCTGTTCCTCCATTAGTTTGCTGAGGATGATGGCTTCCAGTTCATGCATGTCCCTGTGAAGGACATAATCTCATTCTTTTTTACGGCTGCATAGTATTCCATGGTATATACGTACCACATTTTCTTTGTCCAGTTTATCATTGATGAACATTTGGGTTGATTCCATGTCTTTGTTATTGTGAATAGTGCTGCAACGAACATATGTGTGCATGTATCTTTGTAATGGAATAATTTATATTCCTTTGGGTATATACCCAGTAATGGGATTACTGGGTCAAATGGTATTTCTGGTTCTAGTTCTTTGAGGAATCCACACCATCTTCCACAATGGTTGAACTAATTTACATTCCAACCAACTGTGTAAAAGCTTCCTATTTCTCTGCAACCTTGCCAGCATCTGTTGTTTGTTGACTTTTTAATAATTGTCATTCTGACAGGCATAAGATGGCATCTCACTATGGTTTTGATTTATATTTCTCTTATGATCAGTGATATTAAGCTTTTAAAATATTTATTGGGCATCTGAATTTCTTCTTCTGACAAATGTCTGTTCATGCCCTTTGCCCACTTTTTAATGGAGTAGATCTTTTTTTTTTTTTTTTTTAAATTTGTTTAAGTTCCTTGAAGATTCTGGACATTACACCTTTGTCAGATGGATAGATTGCAAAAATTTTCTCCCACTCTGTATGTTGCCTGTTGGCTCTGGTGATAGTTTCTTTTGCTGTGCAGAAGCTCTTTAGTTTAATTAGATCCCATTTGTCAGTTTTTGCTTTTTTTGCAATTGCTTTTGGTGATCTTGTCATGAAATCTTTGCCTGTGCCTATGTCCTGAATGGTATTGCCTAGATTTTCTTCTAGGGTTTTTATGGTTTTGGGTTTTACATTTAAGTCTTTAATCCATCTTGAGTTAATTTTTGTAAGGTGTAAGGAAGGGATCCAGTTTAACTTTTCTGCATATGGCTAGCCAGTTCTCCCAGCACCTTGTATTAAATTGGGAAACATTTCCCCATTTCTTGTTTCTCTCAGGTTTGTTGAAGATCAGATGGTTGTAGATGTAAGGCCTTATTCCTGAGTTATCTATTCTGTTTCATTGATCTATGTGTCTGTTTTTGTGCCTGTACCATGCTATTTTTGTTACTATAGCCTTGTAATATAGTTTGAAGTTTGGTAGCGTCAGGCCTCCAACTTTGTTCTTTTTGCTCAGGATTTTTTTGGCTTTATGAGCTTTTTTTTTGGTTCCACATGAATTTTAAAATACTTGTTTTAATTCTGTGAATAATGTCAACAGTAGTTTAATCAGAATAGCACTGAATCTATAAATTATTTTGGGCAGTATGGCCATTTTCACAATATTAATTCTTCCTATCCATAAGCATGAAATGTTTTTCCATTTGTTTGTGTCCTCTCTTATTTCCTTGAGCAGTGGTTTGTAGTTCTCCTTGAAGAGGTTCTACATTTGCCTTGTTAGTTGAATTCCTACATATTTTATTCTTTGTGTAGCAATCGTGAGTGGGCGATCATTCATGATTTGGCTCTCTGCTTGCCTGTTGTTGATATATAGGAATGCTTGTTACTTTTGCAGGTTGATTTTGTATCTTGTGACTTTTGCTGAAGTTGCTTATCAGCTTAAGAAGCTTTTGGGATCGGCCGATGGGGTTTTCTAGGCATAGGTTTATGTCATTTGCAAACAAAGACAATTTGACTTCCTCTCTTCATTTGAATACCCTATATATTTTTTTCTTGCCTGATAGCCCTGGCTAGAACTTCCAATTGTGTTGAATAGGAGTAGTGAGAGAGAGCATCCTTGTCTTGTGCCATTCTTCAAGGGGAATGCTTCTAGCTTGCACCCATTCAGTATGATATTGGCTGTGAGTTTGTCATAAATGGCTATTATTTTGAGGTATGTTCCGTCAATACTTGGTTTATTGAGAGTTTTAAACATGAAGAAATATCAGATTTTATTGAGGGCCTTTTCTGTGTCTATTGAGATAATCAGGTCATTTTTGTCGTTAGATCTGTTTATGTGATGAATTATGGCTATTGATTTGCATATGTTGAACCAGCCTTGCATCCTCGAAATGAAGCCTACTTGATCGTGGTAGATAAGATTTTTGATATGCTGTTGTATAAATGACACATTGTCATGCCTCTTAATACTAAAGTTTTGACTTTATGGTGTGATTTCTACATCTGTTTATCTTCTATAGAGCACAGAAAGCTAAGAATTCTACTGGTTGATAATGTCCTTTGGGCACAAATGTGGAAAAAGCCTCAAAAGACCACTGCGGCCAGGCACAGTGGCTCATGGCTATAATCCCAACACTTTGGAAGGCAGCGGCAACAGAATTGCTTCAGCCCAGGAATTCAGGACCAGCCCAGGCAATATAGGAAGACTGCCTCTACAACAACAAAAACAAAAACTTAGCTGAGTGTGGTGGCACATGCCTGTAGTCCCACCTACTGGGGAGGCTGAGTTGGACTTGAGCCTGGGAGTTCAAGGCTGCAGTGAGCCATGAGCATATCATTGCACTTCAGACTGGGCAACAGAGTGAGACCCTGCCTAAAAAAAAAATAAATAAAAAGACAATTGCTGCTTTATCTAATTAATGCCAGAAAGAAAAGCTACACGTTAAATTATTTCTAACCCAAACAGTAGCCCTGAAAAATTTCCTCCAGCATTTCCTTGGCTAATGTAATAATTTTTCAGAGTAATTTTACAAATGATTACGGTATTTTAAAAATACAATCAGAAGATTTAGGCAGGAAAATGGTTGTCTATGTCTTTTCTTTTCTTTCTTTCTTTTTTTTTTTTTTTGGGGATATGATCTCACTCTGTTGCCCAGGCTGGAGTACAGTGGCATGATCACAGCTCTCTGCAGCCTCAACCTCCCAGGTTCAAGCTATCCTGCCACCTCAGTCTCCTGAGTAGCTGGGACTGTAGGTACACATCACCATGCCAGGCTAGTTTTTATTTTTTGTTTGATGGAGATGGGGTCTCACTATGTTGCCCAGGCTAGTCTCGAGCAAAGAGACTGGGCTCAAGCAAATCTCCTCCTCAGCCTCTCAAAATGTTGGGATTACAGGTGTGAGCCATTGTACCCAGCAATCTTTCTGTTTTATAAATGAGGAAATCATGGCATGTTACTCTTTAAGGCTATTTTTTTTACAGTCTTAATGAGATTTAAACAATGAGCCAAGACTAAAATCTTGAACACTCAGAACTCAATTCTTAAGTAGAGAAATGCCTAGATAAGACAGAAAATGATAATCAAAATGCCATTATAATCTGAATACTCTTCAGTGTACAAATTGTTATAAAATGTATTGTCCTTTTTTACTTAATATGTTTTTGACTTTTTTTTTTTTTTTAAATACTGTGTCTTGCTTTTTTGCCCAGGCTGGAGTACAGTGGTGTGATCTCGGCTCACCACAACATCCACCTCCCGGGTTCAAGTGATTCTCCTGCCTCAGCCTCCAGAGTAGCTGGGTCTATAGGTGTACGCTACCATGCCCAGCTAATTTTTGTATTTTTAGTAGAGATGATGGGGTTTTACTTTGTTGGCTAGGCTGGCCTCAAACTCCTGACCTCATGATCTGCCTGCCTCAGCCTCCCAGGGTGGTGGGATTACAGGCGTAAGCCACTGTACCCAGCCTCTTTTTGACTGTTTATTTCCTTTATTATTTCTAGATTCTATGAATATTTGAAACATATCTTCTATGGGAGAACATATTTGAAAAAAATTTAAGCAACTGTAAACCCATGATGTTACTAAGGGTTTGCAAAGGGCTCATTCTACTTATTTTCTTTATTTTTCCCAATTGAGAAATGTTTCAACTATAAGTGATTCATATTTTATCTTCCTACTTAAATTCTCTATTTAATATATAGCATATTTTAAGTAGTTAGAATAAGCTATCTGCTTTAACATATAGTCTCCTTTCCACTGTGGCTCAAATGTGAACTTTATGCCTCACTTATATAAAAAGCCTAAGAAGGTTATAGGCCAGGCGTGACGGCTCATGCCTGTAATCCCAGCACTTTGGGAGGCCAAGGTGGGTAGGTTGCTTGAATTCAGGAATTCGAGACCATCCTGGGCAGTATGGTGAAACCCCATCTCTCTAAATAATACAAAAATTAGCAGGGCATGGTGGTGTGCACCTGTGGTCCTAGCTACTTGGGAGGCTGAGGGGAGAAGATCACTTGAGCCTGGGAGGTAGAGGTTGCAGTGATCTGTGATCACACCACTGCACACCAGCCTGGGTGACAGAGCCAGGCCCTTCTCAAAAAAAAAAAAAAAAAAAATGGTTCGAGGTAGGTAGAATATTGGGTGGCTTTTTCACATAGTCAGGTGGGGACCTAGGTGGGGACCTCGGCTGATAGAGGCTTTGGCATTCTCATCCCATGGCTCCCAAGGTCACCTGGGGATTGGCATTGAATTTTTGAAAGAAATACAGGACACACATCACCTTTGTGCATACTTCTTTGGCTAGAACTGAGGCAAATAGTCCTACCGATGCAAATAGTCCTACCTCACTGGAAAGAAGCCTCATAAAGATGGTTCAGCTATGTGTCCTGGGAAAAGAGGAGGAGCTGGGATTTGGTGAGCAGCTTATAATTTTCACCATGTTTTCCCCTTCTCTTCCTGATTTGCTGCTGCATAGTCTTTCCAGCCTCTGATATGTTTCCTCTGATGTGGATTCACTTTAGCTTTAGATTCTATTTTCTACATTTTCTTTACCTTCACTGCCTGTTACTGAATCATGAAGCCAATGCCCTATATTTCAGGTTTTTGTGTGGCATCCTCTTCCAATATATTTTTTTTGTGTGTGTGTCAAGTAGGATAACTACTGTCAGAAATATGTTCTGAAATGTTTATTGGCTCGAACACAAGAAGGGGATTATTTCTTGCTCACACTGTCAGGATAAGGTGGTTCCTGATTGCTGGGGGTCTTTGAGTCACACAGCCATTTAAGGATTCTAGCTGATGGGAGTCCTGCTTTCTTTGACATGTGGCTTCCAAAGGCTTCATGGTGAAACAAAGGCAGAGGTATAATAAACACAAGTGTGAAGGGAAAACAGGAACAAGAGGTGTAAGAAGAGGGAGAGCCAGACTAAGTGAAGATGCTCCATGTGGACGAATTGCTCTTAATTTCTGGTAATAGTGACTGAAACACCATTAAGGTTGGATGATTTCAAAGGGCAGACCAGGATTACATGATAAGCTTCCCAGGTATTTTTTAGTTTTTCACGGGACTTCTTTCTGGCCTACTCTATTATCACATGCTGAGACTACTAAGAAGTTTCATTCTTTTGTGCAGTGATAAGAAGGGATTCCCTTCAAATTCCGTTGAAAAGAGAAGAGCCCCAGAAAACCTCAAGCTCAGTGCCAATAATTAGATAAGGTAAGGAAGTTAGGATTGCAAATCATCAGCTGTGGATTATCATTTATATCTAGAGATACTGTTCTTGCAATGGAGTCACTTTAACTTGGGATTCCATTTTCTACAATTTATTTACTTTCACTTTTAAAATGCAGGGAGACAAGAAACGTGAAGTTTTCACTCAATATATGGGCTTTATGGACTGAATATATGTAGTCATATATTTATCTTCCTGAGAAAAGATGAGGCAAAATATATTCTCTATGCCTATAAATTGAATGTATATAATGATTTTTTTTTTAATTTTTAAATTTTTGAGATGGGGTCTTACTCTGTTGCCCAGGCTGGAGTTCAGTGGTGCAATCACAGCTCACTGCAACTTCTGCCTCCTGGGCTCAAGTGATTCTCCTGCCTCAGACTCCCAAGTAGTGGGAACTACAAGCAAGCACCACCATACCCGGATAATTTTTTGTATTTTTAGAAGAGACAGGGTTTCATCATGTTGCCCAGGCTGGGTATATAATTATTTCTACCATCTGCTATGTACAATGTGCTATAGAAAACAGATAGCTACATTTTTTTTATTAATCAGAAACTTGAAGGAGCCTTTTTAGACAAAAGGTTCATTATTTAGTTATTGCTAGAAAGACAATCTTTCAATCAGCCACTCAAAAATTCAAATTATAGCTGTTGAAAGGTATCTTCTAGTGTGATATTGGCTTATTTTAAGTCATGTGATTTTCCAAAGCCCTTTTACAACTAACATCTAACTCTCTCACTCCAACAACCTGCCAATTGAGAACAGTGAGACAAGTTTCAATCATTTTAGGAGGTTTACTTGCCGAAGTTAAGGACGTGCACTCAGGAGACAGGTCTATGCCTTTTTCCAAAGATGATTTTGAGGGCTCCAAATTTAAAAGGGAAAGGATGGGATATTGAGAAGTACAGTTTTCATGTAAGAGACGGTAAGAAAAAAATAGTCATTCATGCCTTTTTCTGGCTCAGTGAATCTGCATTTTTTGCGTACGATGACATAGACAAATGGGGCAGAGGAAAAATGCAGGAAATCTGTATTTTTACATAAGATAACATAGACAAAATTGGGCAGGGAAAAACCAGAAATGCATTTGTGTCTGGGGGGCAGGGGGGTGACTGCACCTGTAAAGTTAAGCTATCAATTTACATTGACATGGTAAACATTTTTTTTTTTTTTCTTTTGAGACAGAGTCTTGCTTTGTCACCCAGGCTGGAGTGCAGTGGCATGATCTAGGCTCAACATAACCTCTGCCTCCTGGGTTCAAGCAATTCTCTTGCCTCAGCCTTCTGAGTAGCTGGGATAATAGGCGTCTGCCACCATGCCTAACTAATTTTTGTATTTTTAGTAGAGACAGGGTTTCACCATGTTGGCCAAGCTTGTCTCGAACTCCTAACTTCAAGTGATCTGCCTGACTCACCCTCCCAAAGTGCTGGGATTAAGGCATAAGCCACCACGCCTGGCCTGCCATGGTGAAATTGTAACAGAAACACCTTGGAGTAGAGTTGTTGGAGCGCACTAGGAATTTATTTGTGGGTAAAATAAGGGGGAGGCGTGTAGCTTTTCATCTTGTAGTCATTTTATTTAGGAACTAAAAGAGGAGGCAGGTTTGCATGACCCAGGTCCCAGCTTAACTTTTTGTTTTGGCTTAATGAGTTTGGAGTCCCAAGATTCTTTTTTTTTTTCCTCACAAACCTGAAGAGGTAGGGCAAGAGAACTGTTGTTATCCTTGCTTTTCACCAGACTTTTTTTTTTTTTTCCTTAAGAGATGAACAGAAACTAGCCCTGGAAAACAAAGAATGGAAGACTTCTTTGCTAGTTTCAACCAATGGCCTGACTCTGTGACCAGACTCCCTGCCCTTTTCAAGACTTCAACATAACAGTCGACTAGCTCACAAATCATTCCTTCCTGATAAATGAGCACTGTCGACAGACTGGTTCTGGCTGGTTTTTAGATGCTGTGCACATAGCACTTTTATGTTCTGTTTGACCTTTTGACATATGGAGCCCAATTTTACTGCCTTTTAATGTTGTCTCTACCCAAAAGTGAACATGGGTCATATGTAACATGTGTATTTATTCAGCCTGCATGCATGTGTGTGATCTTCCCTCAGGAATATTCATAGAGCCTTATGTAACCTGTTTCTTGGGAATAAAAGCTTGGAGTCACAAAGTAAATGAGTATTCAAGCAAAGGATCTCTCAGCAAGGCAAATTTACTTCTGCAGAAGGGTGCTCTCAGGGCTGGTTGCCACGAGAGCACACCAAACAAAGAAGGGAAGAGGTTTTTATTTCTAATGCAGTTTGTCCCTGTTACTGTGTCCTGCCTCTATTGGCTGGAGTTGGACTGCACAATTTAAGTTGAACCCAATTGGTTAACTTGAACAGCACAGGGGTGTGCATAATGAGGAGGGAAGGGCAGTTTTGGTGAGAAGAGCCATTGTGGCAGGAGGGGTAATTTACAGAGGAGTAGCAGATGTGGCTTGTAGATTAGGACTGGAGGGAAAGTTGTTTACTGAAACCAGGGCAAGGAGGCACAAAGGGTAAGGAAGTCTGGCCTTGAAAGCAGGGAGCAAAGAACAAGGGAACTAACTAAACCCTTTGAGGAGGAACTTCTTGTATTTGACACTGTTTAATATGTATACTTGGCCAACTCATTCAGCATTAATTCCTGTTCCATTTCCCCTCCCTTAAAGTGTCTGCCCTTCAGGCTCTGCTGGAGGCTCTGCTTCCCAGTCTGTCAGGATGACCACCTTGCTAACTGTAACCCTTTATGAAGAAGTCAAATCTCCTTTCTAAATTTATATATTGTGTGATTTTTCAGTTGACAGTGTTTTTGTTTTTTTAGATTGAGTCTTGCTCTGTCACCTAGGGTGAAGTGCAGTGACGCAATCTCAGCTCACTGCAACCTCTGCCTCCCAGGTGCAAGTAATTTTTGTGCCTCAGCCTCCCAAGTAGCTGGGATTACAGGTGCACTCCACCATGCTCAGCTAATTTTTTTATTTTTAGTAGAGGTGGGGTTTTGCCATGTTAGTCAGGCTGTTCTTGAACTCCTGACCTCCAGTGATCTGCCCACCTTGGCCTCCCAAAGTGCTGGGATTACAGGCATGAGCCACCATGCCTGGACTTGTTGATAGGCTTTTGAAAAGGCAATTTATAATTTTTATTTTTTTCCACTGATTAATATGATTATATATTAATATAAAAAGAAATGATCAACATTTTATACAGTGTGCTTTTTTTTTTTTTTTTTTTTTTTTTAGAAATTCTGGAGCAAGGAATTACTTCATATTTCCAGAAAAGTACAACATTGCAGATCGAAAACAAAACTACTATTTAGAGAACAGCTGAACCTTCAGATTAAGTTGACTTCCACTAGGTTGCAGAATTGAAGATTCCTCTGATGTCAAGATAGGGTCAAAAATCAGTGGGTAAAACTTTGCAGATTGCTTGTGCTTGTTCCAGTCTGTTGCACTAATAAACCCACAGGCTGTATTCTTCATTGCTCACAAGCACATGGTCTTCAGAGTCACTAAACTTCTTCCTGCCTCCAGACCATCATCATAACATAACATCTGATGATTAAGAATAGAGCATGCCTATGCAAAACATGGCGCTGATCTGATGTTGATACTTTATACCATAGTTGAGAACTCCCAATATAAATTCTTCCTCCAGAGGGGAAAAAAGGGTAAATTTCCAATTTGCTGGGCAACATCTTTATAATTTATCAGGTCTAGTGGCCCTTCAAGACTTTTTTCTCTCAGAGAATTTCAGTTTTTCAATGGCCCCCACAGATTGTGTTCGAATTCTGCAATCTGAATTATTGTTGCTTTGTGCTGAGCGCTTGGTGGAATCTGTGCTGAGACTGGCCATAGTGCTGGATCACGGAAAAACCCCTGATTTTGTTACTTTGGGAACTGCTACTACTATGCCATGTTTTGCCTTTCTGAAAAAACCACAGCTTGATCCAGAGACGATCCCCATAGAATTGAATACTATTTTATTGCCTTCAAAGTTTCCATAGACAGTGGTCTGCTCAGTGAGCCTCCTTCCTTTCTGATATGGTGAATTCTTTTCAAAGAAACATTGTACTCCTGGTGGCCATGGGCCCATCCCTGGGGTGGTGGGGTGATCTGTGTTGGAGCCAAAGTGCTTATATTTTTTCAAAATATTCATAACATTAGTATTTTTTATTAGAAAATATCAAATATTATAATATATATCTTCCTTGTAAACATTGGTTACATCTTTTTATACATTTTAGTGTGCACATATAAAAATTATAAGTATAAATATTTAAATGTACTTTATAAATGTATAAAATATTTTGTAAATTTATAAATATACTTTGTACATGTATACAAGTATACAAACATAGCATATATTTTGTATATTTTACTGTTCTATTACCTTTTAAAACTTAACATATTATACACTAAACATTTAAAATTTTTCACAGTTTATCTGTAAAAAGTCCTCTTTATTAATAGAGAAGTTGAGTGCCTTAACAATTTGTTGATTAACGAGACCAAGAGAGTGAACAGGGACCAGATTTACCTGCCCACCTGAAAAAACTAAATCCATGCAATCTACATAACACTGGACATCGAGCAATGAAGACAGTGATCTGTTTTTAACAGAGATGGTGACATACAAGTGAATTGAATAGGGATATTTTGGAGACCAGTTGATATTTTTTAGGTCATTGAGAGTGCCAATCCCTGCAATTGCATTATTTTGCTTGGGGGATGGCAATTTCAAGGGTCTCCACTTTGCTTTTCCTACTACAATGGATTTCATATCACAGGCTACCTAGTGGGGGTGAAATAGAAAGCCTCAGACCTCATCAGAACCTAGGAAGTAATGAGTGTCATGGTAGCCTCCAAAAGATAAGCAGGAGAGTGGGGAATGGCCTTCATGCAGCTCCTCTCATGCCTTCCATGTGCAAATGTTCTGAAAGGACCACAGGTATTCTGCCAAGACTTAGATCAGATCAGCTGCAGTTAAGTTCTGCCTCTGGGGTCTATGTGGAGACATGTATGGGAGGCCAAAATATGCCACCCTAGAATATGCTTCTTTGGCATAAGGATTATTTTCAGAAATAGGAGACATAGGAGAAGCTCTAAAAACAGAGTAGAAGTTACTTCTTGGTTAGGAAAGTTTACATTTACAAAGGAAATCTCTATTCATAAGGATGTCTCCCTCTCTGAACCAGGAAAAGAAGGATGATTCTAAATCACAAGGGACTCTTATCAATGGAGAATACAGCTCAAATCTGCACAGCAAACCTTACTCTTGTTTACCATGTTCTTCCTGGTCATCCCCGTAACTGACTTTCCCACATTCTTCTTTCTTTGTCTTTAGCTGGAGATGGTATTTAACTTTGAAGTCTCAACCACCTCTTGGAGAGTTATTCATTTCTCTGAGTATCTCCCATATGTGTGTACATATATATGTACACACACACACATATATGCATGTGTGTGTATATATGCTAATAAACTTCTATTTTTCTCTCGCTATATACATGCTAACCAACTTCTGTTTTTCTCTTGTTAATCTGTCTTTTGTTACAGGGGCCCCAGAGGATCTGGGTAGGGGAAACTTAGACGGATATTGGAAAAATTACGTTTTCCTCCTTTACACATACAAATACATCAGGGTGCCCTGGCAGAATCATTTTCCAACAGAAACAAGAATTATCAGAGGTTTTAGTGCCTGGCGAGGAATGCTTCCATCCCCTAAATCAATTAGGATTCCATGAATTGAAAGTTGGGGATGTTACGTAGCCACCACAGGCTTCCCGATGCCACCGGGTAAAAGATGAAAATGATGCTATCTAGTATTCAGTAGACAAAATTATATATAAATAACAGTAGCTTTCTGTAATAGGTAATAATCAGTAAATAAAATTTAATGGGAAAGGATTACTTTCACAGTTACAACAACAAGTATAAAACTGAATAAATGGAAGGATAAAATATGGTCCTTTATGAGAAGAATTTATGTTTTCAATATTCTTATTGAATAATTTGCTCCAAATTATTCAATAAGAGAACTTGATAAGACAATTTGATTATTAAAACATTTTAAATTAATGATCAATTTATTTACAATTAAAAAACTTTTATTTTAGGTTCGAGGGTACATGTGAAGGTTTGTTATATAGGTAAACTCATGTCGCAGAGGTTTGTTGTATAATTTCAACACCAATAGGTATTTTTTCTGCTCCTCTCCCTCTTCCCATCTTCCACCCTCAAGTAGACCCTAGTGTCTGTTGTTCCCTTCATTGTGTTCAAGAGTTCTCATCAATTAGCTCCCACTTATAAGTGAGAACGTGCAGTATTTGGTTTTCTGTTCCTGCACTAGTTCGCTAAGGATAATAGCCTCTAGTTCTATCCATGTTCCTTAGACATGATCTCATTCTTTTTTATGGCTGCATACTATTCCATGGTATATATGTACCACACTTTCTTTATCCAGTGTGTTATTGATGGGCACTTAGGTTGATTCCATATCTTTGCTATTGTGAATAGTGCTGCAATGAACATTTGCATGCATATGTCTTTATGGTAGAATAATTTATATTTCTCTGGGTATGTACCCAGTAATGGGGTTGCTGGGTTGAATGGCAGTTCTGCTTTTATTTCTTTGAGGAATTGCCCCACTGCTTTCCACAATGGTTGAACTAATTTACACTCCCACCCACTGTATACAAATGTTCGCTTTTCTCTGCAACCTTACTAGCATCTGTTATTTTCTGACCCTTTAGTAAGAGCCATTTTGACTGGTGTGAGATGGTGTCTCATTGTAGTTTTAATTTGCATTTCGTTAATGACCAGTGATATTGAAGCTTTAAAATATGCTTGTTGACCACCTGTATGTCTTCTTTTGAAAAGTGTCTTTTCATGTCCTTTGCCCACTTTTTAATGGGGTTGCTTTTCTCTTGTAAATTTGTTTAAGTTCCCTGTAGATGCTGGATATTACATCTTTTGTAGATGCGTAGTTTGCAAATATTTTATCCCGTTTTGTAGATTGTCTGTTACTCTGTTGATAGTTTCTTTTCCTGTGTAGAATTTCTTAAGTTTAATTAGATCCCATTTGTCAATTTTTGCTTTTGTTGTGATTGCTTTTGTCTTTGTCATAAAATATTTGCCTGTTTCTATGTCCAGGATGGTAGTGCCTAGGTTATTTTCCAGGAATTTTATAGTTTTGGGCTTTACATTTAAGTCTTTAATTGATCTTGAGTTGATTTTTGTATATAGTGTAGGGAAGGGGTCCAGGTTCAATCTTCTACATATGGCTAGCCAGTTATGGCAGCACCATTTATAGAATAGGGAGACTTTTCCCCATTGCTTGTTTTTGTCAACTTTGTCAAAGATCAGATGATTGTAGGTGTGTGGTCTTATTTCTGTGCTCTTCGTTAGGTTCCATTGGTCTATGTGCCTTTTTCTGGTACCAGTACCATGCTGTTTTGGTTGCTGAAGCCCTGTAATATAGTTTGAAGTTGGGTAATGTGATGCCTCCAGATTTGTTCTCTTTGCTTAGGATTGCCTTGACTATTTGGGCTCTGTTTTGGTTCCATATGAATTTTAAAATAGTTTTATCTAGTTCTGTGAAGAATGTCATTGGTGGTTTGATAGGAATAACATTGAATCTATAAACTGCTTTGGGCAATATGGTCATTTTAATGATATTGATTCTTTCTACCCATAAGCATGGGATGTTTTTACATTTGTTTGTGTCATCTCCGATTTCTTTGAGCAGTGTTTTGTAATTCTCATTGTAGAGATCTTTTACCTTTCAGGTTAGCTGTATTCCTAGGTGTTTTATTCTTTTTATGGCAGTTGTGAATGGGATCACACTCCTGATTTGGCTCTTGGCTTGGCTGTTGTTGGTGTATAGGAACGCTAGTAATTTTTGTATACTGATTTTGTATCCTGAAACTTCTCTGAAGTTGTTTATCAGCTGAAGGAGCTTTTGGGCTGAGACTTGGGGGCTTTCTAGATATAGAATCAATGTTGTCTGCAAACAGGGAAAGTTTGACTTCCTCTTTGCCTATTTGGATGCCCTTATTTCTTTCTGCTTCCTGGCTGCTCTAAGACTTCCAATACAATGTTGACTAGGAGCGGTGAGAGAGGGAATCCTCGTCTTGTACCTGTTTTCAAGGGGAACTCTTCTGTCTTTTGTGCATTTGTATAATGTTGGCTGTGGGTTTGTCATAAATGCTCTTATTATTTGTTCCCTCAATACCCAGCTTATTGAGAATTTTTAACATGAAGGGGTGTTGAATTTTATTAAAAGCTGATGCGACTGTTTTAAAATGGCAATGAAAAACTTTGGAGAAGAAGTGTGATGTGGAGTTTCCACAGGAGTAGTCCGTTTAGTGGGACCACAAGCACACTGGGTAGCTAGCTGCAGGAGGGTCTGAAGGAATGAGATAAGAATGAGCTAAATGAACATTATAATGTTCTTGCTTGTTTCCTGAATTGCAAAAATGTTTTTGAAATTCTTCTCAAAGGTGTCCTGTACTTGAATTCCCAGTGTGATGAATTTATCTTCCTGAAAAAGCAAAGACAAACAAAAATAAAAACAACTGTGCAATGTGCTGAGACACCCAGTGTTGCAGGTGATCCAGGGCCTCGTTTTAGGCTGTCCCAAATGTTAAGTGAGCATTAATCCATTTAAGAGTTGCTTATGTTCCCTGATAATTATTTATCTTTATCTGGAAGACAGAGAAGCCAAAATAGTACTACACTGAAATCCCATTCCTGATCAAAAGCTTATGGGTTAATTTAAATTTTAAAATTTTAGTTGTGTGATTTTTACGCACAGCATTTTTCGGTAACCTTATGATAGTACAGAAATGTTTAAGACAATGATGCCTTCCTTTCTCTTCACTCTCACCCTTTGTCATAATCCTTGTTAATTTCTGAAACAGTGCCAGGAAATTCAGATATAAAGACCTTTGATTTGGTATCTTCTTCTAGAGAAGGAAAACACTTTAAATGCCTTAAAAGTTCACTTCTACTTCCAGTAGAAACAAATGGGTCTGCATCCTACTGTTCTCTACGGTGAAAACAAACCATCTAGAAGTGAGTCAACCCTGAGGTTCTAGGGTCATGTTTTTAATGACACCTTTCAGTTTGTTATTTTCCCCACATCCACCACAGGGCTTTTAGGATACTTCCAGGGTTTGTGCTTGTATAGGCTTGTCACATGATAAGGGCCATTGTAACATTTGCCTAATATAAAAAGATGAGAGGGAAAGTGACTTTAAAGAAGAGAAAAGGAAGCAGGGAGAGCCACTCACGCTGTAAAATTCCTTGTGATTATGAAAGATGAGACGCATATCCTGCACGAACTCCTCCACTCGGGAGTACACCTGCTCATTCAGTCTTCTCTTGACTTTGTTTAACCACATGGGCTTCTGTGGGCCCCAAGACCCCTCTCTGTTCTGCTGAGAAAAGGACCAAAGTGAGTTTATCAGCCTAGTGCCAAGCCTGCCTCCCATAGACTCCCACTATTATGGAATAAAGGTTTGTTGGCTGCCCCATTTGTAGGTTGAAATCCTAACCCCCCCGTGAAGGTGCTAGGAGGTGGCGCCTTTGGGAGGTGATGAGTTAAGAAGGGTGGAGCCCTCATACGTAGGATTAGGGCTCTTATAAAAGAGACTCCAGAGAGTTCTCTCCATCTCTTTCTGCCACTTAGGAGCAGGTGGCTCTCTGCAACCTAAAAGGCAGCCCTCTCCAGAACCCAACCCGGCTGCCACCCTGATCTTGGACACGTAACCTCCATAACTGTGAGAAAAGCATTTTTGTTGTTTAAGCCACCTAATCTATGATAAATTTTTATAGTAGCCTGAACTAAAAACTCATCAACAAGGCAAATAGAATGGCACCTGGTACCACGGATTTCGGATCACAGATCTGAAAAATGCCAGTTTAAGCTTTTTTTTTTTTTTTTTTGGTTGTTACTTACATAATATGGTTTTGAGGCAAAAAAGGGGCTTTTTGAATCAGAGTAGACCTTCAAGAGAAGGAATTCACATTTCTGCAAAAGATGGAGGACATTTCAAGTTAAATGCAGTTTAGAGAGAAAGAGCTCTTATGCATGCCCAAAGAGAACACGTGACTCCCAAACCTGTGGACTCTTTGAAACAAACATGGAATGGGGATTTTCTTTGGACCAGGGGATTTTCTTTGGAATATGAAGTTTAGCGTTATGTCATGGAGGAAAGCACACCACAGGCCAGCAGTTTGCCTTTGGGCTCTATTCCTTGAGCTCTTTTCAAGACTGTGCTTCTCCTGCCCAGGTGAACAGAAAAAAGGAGGCTTCAAGTTCACGTTTTTAACTCACCAACTGCTCCTCGGGCAGCATCTCCCTCATCAGGACTTCAGATTCCTGATGCCATGCTTGGCTTTCTGGGCATCTTTCCTGAATAGCCTTTATCCTGCAGAAGATGCAACTCCACGGGTCCCTGAGAGATTGGGCATAAAATGAGCAATGGCAAGTTCTGTGAATCAGCCGCCATTCCTACCGTTGTTCAAATTCTCTGCTCAAGAATGATTGGTGGTTTCCACCTTGTATCCAACTTCTTTCTTGGAGGCCTCTGCACTAGAGCCCCGTTTGGACTCAATAGCCAAAGGCATGACCTCCCACCAATATCGGTAGCAGGGGTGATCATCTGTTTGGTGAAGTGCCCAGTAAGTGATGGAATCTCATTCACCTCAAAACTTGGGGTCGCCACTGGGAACTTAATAGTGAGACCTGTTTGCCAGTCAGTTATTATAAATGAATGCCTTAAGCACAGTCTTAGGCCTCAATGAGTCAATCAGATCATAGAAAAATCAGAAAACAAGGACTTGTTTCTCAACTTTACTGAGTAAGCACAGAGCACAGGCTATAGGCCCTCTCCCTTGGCCCTGCTATATCTTATACCTAGAATCTGTGCTGCAGAAACTTCTTGAAAAGGAAATCTCTGGACAGGGTGTCAGATATCTTCCATGTGCTCCAAGATTCATTCTCCAACCTTTTCTACCAGGCTGTCTGCTAGAAGGCTTTTGATAATCAGGCAAGCACAATGACCCAACCTAGTGATGCCAGCATCTCCTTGGCCGTGTAGTGCTTGCTCAAGGAGCCTGTTACAAAGTGCTCCTTTGAGAAGACTTTGCATCTCTGGTGCAGAGATGGGGTCTATCCATGGGTTCAACAAAAAAGCTGATTTTTCTTCTGCCTCTGCAGATTGCCCAACTGGTCAAAAGCAGAGGTTTATGCTGATCCCCTGAGATGACACCCTGGGAGCAGGTGGATCACATTAGCTTCCTCCATTATGAAAGAGCAATGCTCTTCCCTCATAGAGACAGATACATTCCTGGTAGAGATCATCCTTTCAGCCTTAATAATTCTGTCCACGACACCACTCACAGAGCACCTTATTAATCTCCATGGTATCCTGCACACCATCACCTCTATCCAAAGGGGCATTTTTTAGCAAAGAAAGTGGGCAGGGGACTTATACCTACAGAATTCACAGGTCTCGACATGTGACCTGTGACTAAGTCGGTTGGCTTGATAAACTGCTGCAGCACTGGCTTTACCTGCTGTGTGATGGTCCCACAGCAGATGGCATATCCTTTAAACCAGCTGGCAGTGTATGATGGCATCACCCCATCAGAGGGCATGAGTCTGGGAGCCAAGTAGGGGAGGTGGAGGTTGACACCTCTTACTATTGCACCCAATAACCACTCAAAGAGTTTTTGCTTCCCATTAATCTGCTGCTGCCAGCACTGTTCAACAGCTTTGAATAATATTTGTGGATCCTGATACCAAGGAGCATACTCCTTATGCATCAAGACACTTGTAACCAGGGACAGAAACTCTACAGAGTATGCATGAGTGGTGGGAGGAGCTGTACCACAAGAAGGAGGGCTCAGGGAAGGGAACACATCTTACTCACTTATTAGCTTCCACAGGCGGGATGTGGCAGTGTTCATGAAAGGATCGTGGGCAAGTGTCACAGCAAAACAGCGTTCCTCCTTTGTTGCACACCTTACAAATATTTGAATTTCCCGGCTAGAAGGGGAGATAATGTAGACATCACTGAAATCAGTGAGACCCTGGGACCCTAGAATATGTGACCTTTTTATGTATCAAGGGCACACTTGTAAATTTCTCTCCTTGAAATATTAAAGATTACTGAGTGGAGGTCTCAGAAAACATTTTGGTCTGCAGAAAAGTTCAGGAGATAGAGGTTGTGTGTCAGGCCAGAAAAGTTTTCTTTATGAAAGCAGAGATTCTGACATGACTAGTGACAAAAATAGGATGAATTGGAGACAATTTGATCAATTTATTATACAGCTGGCAAAACCAGGCCCAGAGATAGTGTCTTTTCGGCCAGGCGCGGTGGCTCAAGCTTATAATCCCAGCACTTTGGGAGGCCGAGGAGGGTGGATCATGAGGTCAAGAGATCAAGACCATCCTGGCCAACATGGTGAAACCCCGTCTCTACTAGAAATACAAAAAAATTAGCCGGACGTGGTGGTGTGCGCCTGTAGTCCCAGTTACCCAGGAGGCTGAGGCAGGAGAATTGCTTGAGCCTGGGAGGCAGAGGTTGCAGTGAGTTGAGATGGCGCCACTGCACTCCAGCCTGGTGCCTGGTGACAGAGCGAGACTCTGTCTCAAAAAACAAAACAAAACAAAAAACAAACAAGCAAAAAGCAGTGTCTTTTCTAGCTGTCTATGTTGTATTCTTTAAACTGACTTGTCAAAGGGTGATTTACTGAGAAATTAATATGATGGAATAAACTTCTGAGATATCACTACAACCCACACTCTTGCCATAAGCAAAAATGAGTTGAAGAAAGGGCTTGGGGAGGAGTTCCTGGATGTCAGTTCTCTGCTTGGAGGGCTCTGGGCCTGCAGCAGTACCTCTGGGAGGGAAAATCCATGGGCAAGTTGATCAGGTGGGCACCAGGGAGTACAAGGTTTTTTGCTTTTTGCTCTGGGAACCTGGAGGAAGAGCCCCCATGACTTAGTCAACTTGGCATGTTGTAATTTCTTGGCATGGTGTGGTAATTTCTCTTCATCTACAAAATCACTATACAAAGAAGAGTCTAAAGTCACAGATATGAGAAAATTCTAGGCTGTAAGATACATCTTGCCCATATGTTCCCTTTCAGTGGTAGAATTTGAGGGGCCTATTTGGAGCCATTCCTTGGGCACATCTCCACAGGGAGTGCCTGAGCTTGCCCTGGTGTGGGACCTTGTAACTGTTTCTCCTTTTGTTGTAACAGATGAAACTCAGTAGTTTATTAGATTATTTATGCATCATTTCCTTGGTAACCATTTTATAACCTGTGAATTTCAAATGTTCACCTAATAAGAACCTTAAATTAGCTACATGGGTATTTTCACCAGTAACTCAGAAGATTCAAGTGTTTTCATTAAATCAACAATGTTAAATTAGTCTTTCTTATTAAAAGAAAGATCATTTTGTTTGGCTGGGTTTATAGTTTTTTTTTTTTTTTTTTTTT
>NW_016107372.1:1077083-1164006 GCF_001604975.1 Cebus imitator
TTTAGTAGGAACAGGGTTTCACCATGTTGGTCAGGCTGGTCTTGAACTCCTGACCTCAGGTGATCCGCCCACCTCAGCCTCCCAAAGTGCTAGGATTACAAGCATGAGCCAGCACACCTGGCTGGTTTATAGTTTTATAACCTTCTGTGCCAAACGCTGACACCTCAAAATATCTAGCAGAGACAAATATGAAACCCAGCGAGAAATTTATGCTAACAATTCTGAAAACATTTCTATTTTTATTTTACATATATATATATATATATATATATATTTTTTTTTTTTTTTGAGATGGAGTCTTGATTTTGTCCCTCAGGCTGCAGTGAAATGGCATTGTCTCAGCTCACTGCAACCTCCACCTCCCAGGTTCAAGTGATTCTCCTGCCTCAGCCTCCTGAGTAGCTGGGATTACAGGCACCCACCACCACGCCTAGCTAATTTTTGTACTTTTAGTAGAGACAGGCTGTCTCTATGTTGGCCAACTGGTCTTGAACTCCTGACCTCAGGTGAGCCACCTGTCTCAGCCTCCCAAAGTGCAGGGATTACAGGCTTGAGCCACCGTACCTGGCTATTTTACCAGTAATTGTAAAGCCAGCTTGTTTATTAAAGATTTTCTTAAGTCATATGAACTTGAAAAATATTTGAACTTAATTAATGAACACTCTTTTATTTTTATTTATTTGTATTTTTTATGGAGATGAGGTTTTTTACCATGTTGCCCAGGCTGGTCTCGAATGTCTAAGCTCAAGCAACCAACCTGTCTTGGCCTCTGAAAGTGCTAGGATTATAGGCGTGAGTCACCATGCCTGGCCGGCACTTTTTCTTTAATAAGTCAATTTGGTAGGCATACGTATAACATAATAAAGGTACATACACATGAACACATCTAAATGTGTATACACATGAACAAAATAATTCTATCCATTAGATAGCAATACAAACTCACCAGTCTACAAACATGTTAACATGGCTAAACTTTGCCTTGGCAGGTAATCCAGTGAAGGCTGTGCACCAAAAGTTTGGGTGAAGCAGTTTTCATGGAAGTTTGATTTTTAAAGGCCAAATCTCCCCAGTCTCCAAAGAACACTGGGCCCAGCATTCTGGGAGGCTGAGGCAGGTGGATCATTTGAGGTCAGCAGCTTGAGACCAGCCGGCCAACATGATGAAACTCCAAATTCCAAAAAATATTGGTGCTAAACAGTATTACAAAAGAATATCAGTTTATCAAATTCTAATTCAACTATATCGACACACACAGAATCACCAAAATGCAATGATCCATCTGCTGCCACAACAAACATGCCCCAAGACTGTTCCAACTAAAATAGTCAGGGTGCTTTCCTCTCTCCATTGGTTGGGCTTTTCCAACCTGTAAACAGAAATTCCTTTGGAGCTTCCCAAATCAAGAGGAGCCAATCCCACTGTCTGGAACCTGCAATGAACACTCAGTTGCTGAGACACACACACAATTACAAACAAGCCATCAAGAAAGTCCATGCCAAAACAGTCAGGGTGCTTCCCTCTCTCAGTCATATGGGCTTTTCCAACCTGCAAATGGAAATTTCTTCAAAATGTTCACCAATAGAGAAGAGCAGATCTTGCTGTCTGGGCCCACAGAGGACACTCATCTATCCAGATGCAGATGTAAAATTTCAAAGGCTGTTCTTTCTAGGCAATCAAGAATGTGGTTGGGGCCAGAAGCAGCAGGGTCAGAGAGAAACCAAAATTCACTCTAGTCACAACTGGGTGGGCAGCTGCTTAGGAGGACCTCTGAGACTCATGGCCCACGGCAGCCAAGCCACAAACAACATGTTTCCTGTTGGGGAGCCAAAATCTCTTATTGAAACACCCTGATCTAGGTCCTGCTGTTTACTGCACAGAAAGCCAATCACTGAGACAACAGAAGGCTTTAATTAGGTGCTGCAGCCAAGGATATGGGAGATCAGTCTCAAATCTATCTGCCTAACTGACTAAAATGAGGAGTTTATAGGGCAGAAATGTAACTACACGAAGGAAAGCAGGAATTAGGGGTAAAGAAAAGAATATGTCAACAAGAAACAGGTAGTCACTTAGGCAGCCATGGGGGGTGAGGGGTCTGGGTCGCATTGTCCAGATGTGGTGACATGGTGAATTTCAGCTCCTTGATACAACCTGAGAGGCCTGATGGTTGGTTTCCTGAGAAGGGATCTCAGATAAGACAAGTTGACCTTTCTGAGGTTTCAAAACTGGGGGCTCAATTTTCATGTTTATTCAGAAGAAACTATAAACATCAGTTCTATGGGACAATTGGGTCAGTTTCAGGTTCAGCAGACCCCCTTTTCTCTGCATCCACATGGCAAGCAGAGAAAGGACAGTGAAAACCTACATGCCACTTTCAACAGTTTAATTTGTAAGTAAACAGGCTTCCCTTGGGAAGGCCTTCTGATTCATGGCTAAAACCTATCCCCCAATCCAATGATGAGATCCTCAAATTGTTTACACACTGATTAATGCATACCCCACTGATCCTGGAAAGAGTGCTGACTTATTTCTGAATCATGAAGTTTTACTGATTGTCTTACATGAAGACATTTGAGCCTGTATGTTGCAATCTGAACCCAATGATCAAATTGTATATATATTGTATCCTCCAATAAGAAAGGACAATTCTGGTGTGAGGAGTCCCTCTTCCTTCTCCTGACCCTACCTACAAAAACATTCCAACTTGTAACAGACTCTGGAACACTTTCAACTTTGTTGGTATGTTTTCTTAGGTTGATCCTCACATTTGGGCTTTCAATAAACCATTATCAAATTATTTCTTTCTCAACAGGCTTAATTTTGGTCAACTTTCTGGTGCAGAATTTTGGCAGAATTTTAGAGTGACCTCCCTGGACCACATAGTGCAGTTTCTGACCTTTGTGCAGGTACTGGCAATGAATACATTGTGTTCCTGAACTTGGATGCCCTGGCTGATTTTTGCAGATGAGTTCCTCCCAAAATCAATGAACCTCCCGTCTTGGTGGAATTTCTGGTGTTTTGAAGCTGGTTTTCTCCTGGGCTAGATAGGAGATTTTGTTGAATCCTAGGGAAGTGTAAAATAGGAGTTCTGCAAATTGTTTCCCTGAACGTTTGAGATAGGACAACCTTTCCTTAGCTTTCTCCTTTTTGAGTGCATGAGGGAGGGCACTCTTGCTCCAAAGTTAAGAAACGATCTCTGTCTATGACCAAATTTAAGAAACGTTCTCTGTCTATGACCAAATGGCTTTTAGGAAACCCAAAACGGCAGAGGTGTCAGGGCATAGCCCCCACAACACGGATCAGTCTCATAGGAAAATCTCTACATTGTTAACTTTTTGCTCAGCTGGCAGGCTTCATAAAAATTGATTATCTCTTGCCCGTGAATACCTGAAGCTTCTTTGGAGGTGACTCTGGAGTCACAGACATGTAAGAGAATCTTTTTAGCCTATTGAGTGAAGTTTTGGGGAAGAAAAATTTAAAATCACCACACTTGATCCACTACATTACTTGTCTCACTCAAAACAAACCAAGATGGAAAATGTGTCTTCCATGACTGAGAGTACACTGCCTCTATCAGCACCAGCTGATTTGATCTATAATACTTAGGGTCCTTCTTCTTCCAAGTACTTAGATAATTGGACCCATGTAACCCTGAATAGTCATAAGCAGCAGTGGTCAATATGAGGATCTTTTGAAAATGCCTAAGCTGATATATTGCCACGCACAATTGAAAAAGGCTGGTTTTAGAACAAGACAGATTGACTTACTTCCAATAGCAGTGAGATGCTCCTAAAAGAAATTACGGGAAAAAATGGCCTTCATTGAAGAGATAAGCAAAAGGCTATTTCACACTATTTCTGATTTGAAAAAGACTTCAAAAGCTTTCTCCCTTTCACTTCCAACTGCTCCTCCTCCTTCTACCCCTGTGCCTTCATATTTTTCCTTATCTGAATTTGTTCCTTTCTGGTCATTCTCTTGGCTCCCATAAGGCTTTAGGTAGGGATTTTTGGAATGTCATAATACACACTTTTTTTTTCTCTCAAAAGGGGAAAATGTATTTAAATTTAGAACAGAGAAGCAAACGGAACAACTAAAGAATGAAAATTGAACAATGAGACCACGTGAACTCAGGGAGAGGAGCATCACACACAGGGGACAGTTGGGGTGGGTAGGGGAGAGACAATGGGGTTGGGGAATTAGGGGAGGGTGGGGAGGGGTAACATGAGGAGAAATGCCAGATATAGTATGCACCTAAAGTAAAATAAATAAATTATAAAAAAGAGAAAAAAAAAAGAAAATGAAACTAATAAAATTTCACAATACAGATCCAACAATTTTTTCTGAACCAAGACTAATGACTGACATAGATGAGTTATTACAAGCTTTGCTGGATCATTTATTCTCCCAATGTCCCACTGACATTGGTAAAATATATTCAACCACCTCCATTAAAGTGGAAGTAAGACCAACTACACCCTTTACCCAATATTAGACTATACCCTTCAAATGCCCTGCTGGACTTCAGTCCCTTGGAGATGTAAAACTTCATTGGCCTTATGGAAGGATTAAATTCTTTCTTTCTCTGTGTTTGAGATATAAATTTGCTATACTCAGTAAAGGCTTTGGTCATGTAGGACAGATAACTTTAACTTGTATTTTCAAAGGCACAATTTAATTTAATTCTCCTTTTAAACTAGTGAATTTTACCTGATTCACGACCAAAATTTTAAAATCAAAGCTATAAAATCTCTATGATGTACCAGATTGACTTATAAATACATTAATGCTCATGAATTATTCCCAAATATTTTCTAAGTTCACATGACTTGAATAAATATTTTTTGATAAGTATGACTAATTAAATATTTTTGCTTTAGTAAAAACAACTATCTCCTAAGTAATCAGCAAAATACCCCTATATTTAACTTTAAGATTCTTACTTAAGTGAACATCTGATATTCACAGGCTATAAAAATGGTTGAAAGGAAAATAAACTGAAATGATGAATACTTTTGTCTAATATATCAGTTTTCATAAGTAATCTATATCAACTGTTAAAAATAAATAAAGAAAATGTAAATGGGATAAACATATAAACATTTAATGTAATTGATAATATTAAAGTTTTGCTAAATTAAATTCAAAAATAGATGCTCATCAAATGTCTGGGCCATTTCCAATTAAGATAAAAAGGTTTTTGTTATGGAATAATGTTTCTAAAAATTATAAAAGAGTTCTCTTTTGTAAAATACTGTTACATGACAGACAATTCAAGATTTTTTGTTTCCTAGGTTTTCAATAAAATTTAACGTTACTGAAAGTTTAAACATTCTAATTAATATATATAATTCTATATTTAAAATGTGTCAAAAAAGCAAGATGTGTTTTTGATGACAGAAAATTATAAGAAGGCTTAAGAATATGTTCTTTACTGAGAAAAAGTAATTGTGTCTACTTCAGGGGTTATTTAAAGTTGCTTTAAAATAAGGAGCAATATAGAATAGGACCATAAGAAAGAGAGAGAAGTGAAGAAAGTTATGAATATTTTTGGTAAGGTAGGTTAAAAGAGAATAATTTTGTATGAAAAAAACCTCCTATATGGTGAATTTTTTGTTTTAACGTAAAATGTGTAGTTATTTAAGAAAGTACAGGGAAAAGCAAAAAGTCCAAGCATTTCATAAACAATCTGTGTAAGTCATAAGGTTTGTGAAAAGAAAACTTATGAAATAAATTTTGTATATAATCAAGTTGGCTATAATGAAAAGGAAATAAGCTTTTGAAAAGATTGATATTTGATATTAAAAATACACTAATAAAAAACAAAAATTTTGGTTCCGTGTTACAACAAGATTTGCTTAAAATATTGCTTTGCTTTTAATAAAATTAAGAGGTGCTAATTTTTAATTCTGAAATCTGCTTCTCTTTAAAACTTTTTTTTTTTTTTTTTTGAGATGGAGTCTCACTCTGTCACCCAAGCTAGAGTGCAGTGGCGCAATCTCAGCTCACTGCAACCTCTGCCTTCTGGGCTCCAGCGATTCTCCTGCCTAAGCCACCTGACTATCTGGGACTACAGGCATATGCCACCCTGCCTGGTTAATTTTTTTGTTTGTTTGCATTTTTAGGAGAGACAGAGTTTCACCATGTTAACAAGGATGGTTTCAAATTTCTGACTTCAGGTGATCCACCTGCCTTGGCTTCCCACAGTGCTGGGATTACAGGTGTGAGCCACCATGCCTAGCCAAAAACTTATTTTTATTAAGAAAGTTTTTGTATTGTCTTTATTAAGTTTTTGATTACTCAAGAAAACTGAGCTTTAAAAGGGCTAAGATTTTTACATCCATGTAACTTTCTGTATTGCTTTTGAAGTCTTTTGATTATTGCTCTGGTTAAAGGAATAATTATCATTTACAATGATCTGTGATTCCATTTCGATCAAGCGTTTTATACCTTTTGACATCTTTGGCAGGTTTCTGCAAGATCAAAATCCTAAATTAAGTTTTTTTGACCTAAAGCTCACTTTGGTGTTTTCCAGTCGGACCCCTGAGGAGTCTCAAAAAATGTATCTCTCCTCTTGCAGAGATGTTAAATGATTAGACTGATTTGGTAAATTGTATGGGAGAACTGTCAAATGATATGTGACACTAGATCTTTCAGTTACACTTCTGAGTATGTTATTGATAAAATGCTCCCAAATTATATAAATTTATAAAAATCTGTTATCAGTCATAATTTTGATTATGTTAAATCTTTTCTAAAGTCATATTTGTGTAGATATTATTAATGTGAATATCCTAAAGATTATATGACATTTGTAAAAATCTAATAGTTTTAATGTGACACTGTCAGTCATGATTCTGTTTATCTTAGAATGTTGCACATAATCAAAACATTTAAATTTCTTGTCAATTGGAAACTTCTATCACATTTTAACCATGGTTATTCTAAGTTTTTTACATCAACCGTTATTGTTTTAAATTTTTCTTTATAAGCATTTGAAGTCAACTATAATCCAAAATTGCTATTTTTATGGAAAAGACTCTGACAAACACTATTGAATATGGGTTTCTGATAACTTTGGAGATCATATAGTTAGGTGAAATAAAAACTTCCCGAACTCTAATGAAAAACTGATGTCTTCATGAAAATTGCTAACCCAACACCAGCAGAATAAGAATTACATGAGACAAAATCAATGGAGGACTAACGTGACTTTTATGACTTTCTGTTTGAAACATTCAAAAGTCAAGAAAACTTCTCTTTCTTTTAAGTTACTTATATCTGACAGCAATTAGGGAAAGTATATTTTTGTGAGCCAAACCAAAACAGTTGCATTTCTCTCTCTACATGAATTCTCAATAATTTGGAAACTATTCATAAACATTCTTATTATATGGCAATGGTTATCATCTGCATAATAAGTTTAATAATAATCAGTGTTTTTTTTTTTTTTTGGTAACAGGACAGATTGGAAACACTGATTATTTTACCAAGGCTTTGATTAGAGTGTCATATTTTTAAATATGACAAAATTGTTTTGAGGGATTGAAATTGGCATTGTAGAGCCAATAGACTTGAAAGAAGGCTGACCTGGTACCTTGTCTACACAGTTCTCTTGTAGGGTTTTGACCTCATGGCAAATGATGTCCCTTCCTGACCGGCCCAGAAATCTGGAGGTGTTTGGGGGACTTCAAGAAGGGAGGAATTTATCCAATTTTTACAAGTAGTACAGGCGTAATCTGATAATAAATCCTTGATTTGGCTTTCTAGCCTAAAGAAGCTTTTAAAAGTATAACCTAAAATGTCTTATGAAAAAGTTCCAGCAAAGCCAACTTAAAAGGACCCTATATGGACAATCACTATTCCTGTTGCATTTTGTACAAATAATCAGGTCAAGTACAATAAGGCTAAAATTTATATTGCAAATGAAATTGGCCTATGATTTTTCTTTGGCAGAAAAGGGAGATCAAAGAGAGAAAAATTATTTTTCAGAAGAAAATTATAGCATACCTGTTATTAGATTCTAGCCCTGACCATTGTTTTTGAGTTTCAAAAAAATTATTATTTGCTTGAAATTTGGACTGAATTATTTCCTGGCTATAGTAAGTCCCTAAAGGGGAAATTGGATTTAATTTTCTTTCTTGGTTTGTTCCCTAATGGAATAGATTCTTTTTTCCCCCATTCTTGTATAAAAATTCTCTTTTTGATTATAATTTTTGTGTGCATTATGTTTCTCCTATTCAAATTATTAATGCTATGCATCTCTCATTGTTTTACTTCTTCCAAGAAAAGTCAAATTATGAAATTCTGAAAACTAGAGATGATTCAACAAACAACAGCAACTATAAATTGATGACTTGTTCATTTGGTTACCCTTAGGACTAGTTTCCTTATTCTATGATGTTTTTCAAGTTGTTTTGATTATAATATTAGGTTAGTGCAAAAAAGTAATTGTGGTTTTCACCATCAGAAGTAATGGTGAAAACCGCAACTACTTTTTTGTGCCAACCTAATAATAAACATAGTGTAATTTTTTTTGGCTGTTAAGTTACTCATGATTTGCATTTCTGCTTGCTTTAGATCAATGTCTAAGGCCAAAATAATCATTTCCTAGTGAGATGACTTATCATTCAGAATAGCATGTAATCTTGTGTTGTGACCCCATGGTGTTAGCAAACTGGCCTGCCTGCAAATAATAGATTTTGGGGATGTGACTTCCTGGAATAAGCCCTCCCATTGATAAGGAATGAAGAACATCTATCCCCCTAACCTGGCAGATTGATCAATGATGTTTCCATGGGAAGATTTTTTTTGATCAAAAGGGGAATGTGGTAACTATGGGACACATTTGGCAGTTTAGTTTAAAAGTAAACAGGCTTTCAAAGTAACCCACCTTGGGGAGGTCTTGTGATTCATGGTGAAATCCTGTCCCTGAATCTTATCATGAGTCTCTTAAATTGTTGACACAGTGATTAATGTGTAACCCAGTAACCCTGAAAAGGACACTGATATACTTCTGAATCTTTGAGGTTTACTGATTGTCCTGCCTGGAGACATTTGAGCCTGTATGTTGCAATCTGTATCCAATAATTGTAACTTCTGTATTGTGCCCTTCAATGAGAAGGGACAGCTTTGGTGTGAGGAGACCCTCTTTTCTCCTAACCTTTTCTATAAAACAGGGTTCCCCAACTCCTGGGCTATGGGTCCATACCAATCCATGGCCTGTTAGAAACTGGGCCATACAGCAGAAGGTGAGCAGTGGGCAAGCCAGTGAATTCATCTGTATTTACAGCGCTCCCTGTTGCTCGCATTACCACCTGAGCGCTGCCTCACGTCAGATCAGCAGCAGCATTACATTCTTACAGGAAGGCAAACATGTAAACTGTGCATGGGAGGGATCTAGGTTGTGTGCTTCTTATGAGAATCTAATGCCTGATGATCTGTCCCTGTCTTCCATCACCCATAGGTAGGACCATTTAGTTGCAGAAAAACAAGCTCAGGGCTCCCAGTGACTACTTGTTGGTGAGCTGTGCAATTATTTCATTCTTTCATTATGTGTTACAATGTTATAATAATAGAAATAAAGTGCAGGATAAATTTAATGTGCTTAAAACATCCTGAAACCGTCCTGCCCCCGACCCCACCCTGGTCCATGGAAAAACTGTCTTCTACAAAATTGATCCCTGGTGTCAAAAAATTTGGGGACCTCTACTATAAAAGCATTTCAACTTGTAACAGACTCCAAACACTCCCAAGTTCGTTGGTGTATTTTACTGAGTCACTCCTCACATTTGGCTTTCAATAAATCATTATCAAATTATTTCTTCCTGGCCAGCACTGTGGCTTATGCCTGTAATCCTAGCATTTTGGGAGGCTGAGATGGGAGGATCACTTGAGCTCAGGAGTTCAAGACAAGCCTGAGCAACATAGTAAGACACTGGCTCTACACAAAATTTGAGAAATTAGCTGATGTAGCAATAGGTACCTGTAGTCCTGACTACCTGGGAGACTGAGGTGGGAGGTTCATTTAAGCCCAGCAGATTGAGGCTGGTGTGAGCTGTGATTGCACCACTGCATTCCAGCCTGGGTGACACAGCAAGATACTGTCTCAAAAAAATTATTTATTTCTAAACAGACTTAATTTGGGTTGATACTGGAGCCTGTAGAATGAGAAGCTTTGTACATCATTGAGCACCAGTCAAGAAGTGAGAGTAAACATGCCTCGTCATTTGTCAGATGGTGATGGTTTTTGTCCTAACCAGCTCAGCACACTGAGCCTAAACCTCCCTCCAGGCTAGCAATAGGGGCTTCACAAGAGACTCACTCTTCCTGTGTGTGTGTTCCTCCGCAGGATTAATGACAGAGTCCACACCTTGAACTAAACAGCTTGTCTCAGTCTGTTCCTGCTGGCTGACAAAGCTCTGCCTGCACCTTGGAGTAGATATTTGGGATTTTTCCTTTCCATCCACACCACCTACTTGAAAATGCTTTTATTCTCTGACATTTGATCATTCTCCCTACTCAGCAGGTCAGCCCTGCCCATTACTTGTCTCTGGAGACCTCAGTGATCTAGAGCTCAGCCTCCCATACTCACTTTCCATGGGAAATGAGGAAATTAGAAGATTTCTATTGAAACACAAGGATGCTTTTGCACTGAGACACCCAATCCCAGACCCATTTACCTGGCTTGTATCTGGTGATGCATCTGGTATTCTTTGCTCATCACACACAGCAACACACTCCAACTGAGACTGAGCATGCTTTGGGGAAAGGCAGTTATGACATAGTGTGCCTGGAAAAATGCCTGAACTATTTTGGGGTCATACTTGGAAATTTATACTTACACAAGGGTCAACTAAGGTATTGTTGTGAGACTTCAGTATTCTCTGCTGAAAAAAACAGAAAGATTGGCTTACAATATTGAGTGTGATTTTTCATTAACCCTACATTTGAGCAGACTTTTATTTATTTAGAGATGGAGTTTTGCTTTTGTTACCCAGGTTGGATTGCAATGGCATGATCTTGGCTCACCGCAGCCTCCACCTCCTGGGTTCAAGCAATTCTCCTGCCTCAGCCTCCCGAGTAGCTGGGACTACAGGCGTGCGCCACCACGCCCAGCTAATTTTTGTATTTTTAGTAGAGACGGGGTTTCACCATGTTGACCAGGATGGTCTTGACCTCTTGACCTCATGATCCACCCGCCTCGGCCTCCCAAAGTGCTGGGATTATAGGCGTGAGCCACCGCGCCCGGCCTATTTTTAAGGGATTCATGCCACAACCCTTCTTTTTTTCATGTCTGCTTTTATGGGCCTATACATCTAACTGGAGAATAAAAAAGCACTAAATTATGTGTCTGTGACAGTTTGGCCCAGTGCAAGTGCCATTTCCTCTCTCTCACACCCAAGGCAGGCCGTTGTGAAGCCATTCTGGGAGACTGAGCTGGAGTAACTCTATTGGTTCTCCTACTTCAAGCGGCCGTCAGGCATGTTTGTCTAAGTTTTGAAGTGTCATTCCATCTGGAGAAGCTGCAAAGGGAATCCGCTGACTCTTTCTCCACAGTCCCCAATGATCACAGGGCCCAGAGTCCTGGAGGCTGTGCAGGTGTCCCAGAGAAGAACTCCATCACTTTCGCAGCTCTCCAGAGAGCTACATCCCTAAAGACAAAATGCCTCCAAGGTCCCCAGTGCTGTAGCTCTTCTCCTGAAGGTAAGCACCTCTCCACTTTCTCCTGAATCTTGAGAGTTTGCTTCGACCTTGGGTATCTGTGGAATGACTTGGCCTTCTTCCAGTCTGGAACAATGACTGCTTCAGCTTTTGTCAGTAGCCCAGGGCAGAGAGGCCTTAGACAAACCACTCAGTGTGATCCGAAGCACAATGATAGAAAGGTAGCCATATTACCACCTGCCGGAAGCAATCTGGGCCTTTTGGCTAAGATAAAGTATAGCATATTAGTGGCTAGAATCTCTCACTCTGTCCCATTGCTTATCACCCAGGCAAGACAACGAGGCTGACAGAATCCTTAAGGTTCATCCTTTTGGCCTCCTTTGTTTTGCATCATTTCATTGGCCAAGCCCATCACCTGGAGCTTTGCGGTGGCTCCACAGTTGTTTGTTGAATGGATACATAAGTGCATGAACAAATGAATGCAATTGTCAAGTGGGAGAAGAGGTTTCTTAGTAGCCAGTAAGTGATTAGCTTGAAATTTTATATCTTACGATCCTGGAGTATCTCAGCTATCCCCAGCAGGTTTAATAAAAAACTTACAAGCAGGGAAGCTGGCAACAGTAGCACTTGCAGTGCTGAGAGTGGCACAAACCAAGGGGAGAGGGGAGACAGACCCTCCGGAGAGAGCCTCTGAGAACTGAGGCAATTTCACCACAGCACCTAAGAGTCGTGGGCCCTCAGGGAGTGGAGAGAGGGCGCCTGTGATGAAGGGCTGGGAGATGGCCAGCTCAATTGACTAGCCCAGGCTGTGTCACCCTTGACTGTCTGGCACTGGGTAGACATGTTTGCTTTTAATAATTATATCAAATAATGTCTCTATCCAGAAATCCAGTGGTTGCAGAGCCTCATCACCAAGTCTCCAGTCATAAAGCCAGTGGAGCAGGTAGCCCCAGGAGCCAGCTCTGTAAAGATTGTGACTTCCTGGTATGGCAGAAACATCCAAGGTCACCTATGTCAGAGCTTAGGAAAATGGAAGTTCTTCCATCTCCTTCCTTCACCAGGTTCTTTCTTATACCCGGCCTTGGAGAGGCCATGGAAGGTATCAGTGATCTCACCATTTTTCCATAGACTATATGTAGCATGAAGACCACTGGTCTATCAACTCCACAAACTACTTCCATGGAGGGAGAATTCACCTTCACAGATGGAAAGGAAGTCTGTGCAGTCCCTTTGCTGGGGCCAAAGGGCCTCTCCACAAAGGAAAAGATTTTCCGGGTCAGCAGCCTCACAGGATACTCTGGCTCCCAATTAAAAATTTTCCCACCTGTCAATGATAGACTGGCTAAAGAAAATGTGGCACATATACACCATGGAATACTATGCAGCCATAAAAAATGATGAGTTTGTGTCCCTTGTAGGGACATGGATGAATCTGGAAACCATCATTCTCAGCAAAAAGACACAAGAACAGAAAACCAAACACTGCATGTTCTCATTCATATGCAGGTATTGAACAATGAGAACATATGGACACAGGGAGGGGAATATCACACACTGGGGTATGTTGGGGGGTGGCGAACAGGGGAGGGACAGTGGGGGTCGGGGAGGTTGGGGAGGGATAACATTGGGAGAAATGCCTGATGTAGGTGACGGGGGGATGGAGACAGCAAACCACCATGGCATGTATGTACCTATGCAACAATCCTGCAAGATCTGCACATGTACCCCAGAACTTAAAGTACAAAAAAAAAAAAGATAATGTCTGAGCTAGAAAATAAGTTTTGCATTCAGGCACAATTCACTGCCTAACCTTCTAAGTGTCTTTCATTTAAATGTAATAAGAGTTTTTCCTTTAAATTCAATAAATTATTTAGCTTTCAAAAAAATTGTTTTCCCTTGCAGAACTCCCTGTGTGTGTGTGTGTGTGTGTGTGTGTGTGTGTGTGTGTGTGTAGGAAATATAAAAGAAAAAGAGAGAATTTTTTTTGTTGTTTGCTTCCCTGTGTGACTTTTGTCTATACATACATTTCAGGAGGAATTCTCCATTAGGTCATCTATAGTGACCATCAGATGTTTCTAGGGGAACTTTTACTTTGTATTTATTTCTTAAATATAGAATCCAGAAAAAACAGTGAAAAACAATCAGTGTTTATGTTGAGGTTGCAAAGGCAGTAGATGCTAAATGCATTGTTTTGTGCATCTCAAACTCATGCTTATTTTTCCAACGCCAGCCCTATCTTTTTTTTTTTTTTTTTAATGGCACCGGGCATGATGGCTCATGCTTGTAATCACAGCCCTTTGGGAGGCTGCGGTGAGCAGATCACTTGAGGTCAGGAGTTGAGACAAGCCTGGCCAACATGGTGAAACCCCATCTCTACTAAAAATACAAAAAAATAGACAGGTGTCATGCCATACACCTGTCCCAGCTACTGGGAAGGCTGAGGCACAAGAATCGTTTGAAGCAGCGAGGTGAGGGTTGCAGTGAGCCGAGATTGCACTACTGCACTCCAGCCTGGGCAACAGAGCAAGACCCTGTGTAAAAAGAAGTATGGCCAGCACAGTAACTTATGCCTGTACTCCCAGCACTTTGAGAGGCTGAGGTGGGCGAATCACGAGGTTAAGAGATTGAGACCATCCTGGCCAACATGGTGAAACCTCATCTCTGCTAAAAATAAAAAAAATTAGCTGGGCATGGTGGTGTGTGCCTGTAGTTCCAGCTACTCGGGAGGCTGAAGCAGGGGAATCGCTTGAACCCAGGAGGTGGAGGTTGCAGTGAGCTGAAATCATGCCAGTGCACTCCAGCCTGGTGACAGAACAAGACGCCGTCTCAAAAAAAAAAAAAATTATGGCAGTTAGCTGTTTTGCTAAAAAACACATGATTCAGTTCTGTCTTTTAATCTCTTTCTGAGGATAGTTTCTATCTCTATCTCAAATGTTTTGATGCTCAAAGGAGCCCTGGAATTATACACTGAATAATGCTGGAAAGGAGCAACCGCAAAAGGCTCATATTATAAAATCAAATTTTATGATGATGGGTCAATTTAAAGACAGTATCGCGACAGAGATAGAAAATCGACAACATAATAGATGAGACACTGGCGGAAGGTCACTTGATCATCACCTTTTTTCTTGTGGTTGGTGGTTCTGGCAGACGTCGTTTCTGAAAAAGAAAAGGTATGAGTGATTTGATGGGTTTTCGCTTTTGTTTTGTGAGCTTAGTGTTTCTGACTGCCTTCTAAATATTCCTACCTGGATGCCACACTGTTAACTCAAATTCAAGGCATTTTCATGGACATTACTTTCCATGATTCACCAGGGATTAAAGGAAGCATGTCGATGCTTTCCTCTGCCCTCATGACTTCTACAATCAGTCCAGAGAATGTAGCCACCTCATTTCCCCCAGCTTCTTGACACATTGTGGAGCAGATTTGCATGCTGTCCTTTCTATGTATACAGAATGTCCCATTCTACAGTTTTGCTAGTTGTTCGCCTTTTTATACCTAGCTCAGTGCAGAAGTTCCACAAAACGGTCCTCAACCTCAAAGCCAGAAATGACCTTGCCTTCTTTGAACTATTGCACCTCCTCCAATGTCTCTTGTGAGAACATTGACACTGTGTCCGGGCAGTTATGAAAGGACAGCCTTCCTTCTGGGTGGGGGCTCACACTTTGTATACTCTCCATAGCTTTAGATGTGGTTCAATAAATATTTGCTGATCAAAGATCTTTTACTTTGTATATTACTTATTCATTTATTTTTGGAGACGGAGTCTTGCTATGTTGCTCAGGCTAGAATGCAGTGCAGTGCCTATTCACAGGTACAATCCTCTTACTGATCAGCAGGAAAGTATTGACCTGCTCTGTTTCTAACCTGGGCTCGTTCACCTCTCCTTAGGCACTCTGGTGGTCTCCTATGTTGATGCTGAACTTAGCGTGGACACCTAACTGGCATAGCACACTACCGCTCAGAACTCCTGGGCTCAAGTGATTCTCCTGCCTCTGCTTCCTGAGTAGCTGGGACTACAGACATGCACCACTGTGCCTGGTAGATCTCTTTTTTAATTGTTAGAGTGGCACAAGGAAGGACAGTCTGCGGGTGTGCAACAGAAAGCACTGTATTTGGAGTCGAAAGACACAGGTATCATTGTAACATCAAGGGGTTGACATGAGAAGCAATGAAGTTACTTTAAACCGAAATTTATTTACATTCTCTTACAAGAATAAATTTGAGATGGCCTATCCAAAGGAATCTTGTTGAAATATTTTATAATCCTAAAACTACATAAATATGTATCTGTAGTTCCTGGATATATATATATATATATATATATATATATATATATATATATATATGTGTGTGTGTGTGTGTGTGTGTGTGTGTGTGTGTGTATGTGTGTGTGCATTTAACATTTACCCCTTCCCCCCAAATTTAAGACTTCCCCTCCAGTTTAAGTTACTTTCATGTGACAAAATTGCACAGTTTATTAGTGGCAGAGTCAAGGCCACAATTTGCCACCTGACCTTCAAAAGGATAAGAAATAGAGTACTTAGAGGATTAAGCTGTAATATAAGCCAGCCAAGGTAATGTTCACGTGAGAATGTTAGTAATAACGTATGCATCGAGACCTGGGCAGGGGAAGTCATGACAAGTTTCTGGACACTGAGGAATTCTGCTAAAGCCTGGTGTTAGTGAAGCATGACAGCTAAATCCTTGATTTCAGCCATTTGTCACTAGAATACCTCCATCAGGGATTTCAGGGTGTATCCACCACAGCGTATGCTTAGCTTCCAATTCTTGGATGCTTCGTGGCCTCCTTTAATTTCAAATTCCCTGGGAGTGAACCACCTTTTATCCTCAGTCTGTATACACTTCTTTGAGGTTCCTGTAAGACCAAGACAAGATGAGCTCCCCAACTGTGAAAAGACCTGAACTTGACCTTCCCCCATGCTTGGATCTGGAGCCACCCGCTTTCGGCTCAGGATCCTAGTAGTAGAGCCTGAATTTTCCACTCAGACATCAGGGGCTTCATACCCAGCCTGAAGCAACAGAGAAGGTGACTCTGTCATGTGTATATATTTCTTTGACCTTCATGCAATGAGGAGACATATTACTACCAACATTTACCTTTTCAAAGTATTTTGCTATATACCAAATATCGGGGGTGGATGGGATGAGTGGCCCTAAAGAATGAGCAGAATTCTTTCTCTTCTCTTCTCTGAGACCTGTTGTAGGGTCAGTCTTAATTTTAGAGTGGTGGATGAAGGTACAAAGCCCTCTACCGTGCTCTTGGGTTCCCAGGGGGCCATGCGGAAGCTGTTACTATAGCCAAATCTGCCTTGTCTTGTACCAGATTGTTCACTCAGCAAATGACAATCAATTATGTTTCATATTTTGAACTCATGGTTATTTTATATTAAAAGTAATTATGAAAATGTTACAGAGTGGGAGAATTTAAATTACGCTTATGCAACATAGCCATGGGGCAAACATTTGTATTTGTTGGTGCTCAAAGAACTATACTGTGTGTGGGGGGCGTCAGTCACAATAGATGAACACTGGTTCTGTAATTATCAATTATAATTTGCAAAGTATTTTATGTCTGTTTTTTTCTCATGATAATACGGTGAAGCAAGTTATATTATTGTTCTGATTTTGTAGAGAAGGAAGTTCAAGGGTAGAGAGACCACGTACCTGGCTGTAGATGAATCAGACACTCTTGGTATAGCTGAAACTTGATTGCAGGTTTCTAATTCTAAACCCTGTTATCTTCCCATTTAGCAGAAGGCTTTACAGGTGTTATGGGAAACGGGGCTGTGAAAGTTAATGCTGCGATTCTCAGATGTGTACATTTTCCACCCAAGTAATGAGGTGCTTGCCCTTGTATCGGTGCTAGTTGGATGTCTTGTGGGCCTTTTACATGAGGGAAAGGAAAGATGGTCTCATAGGCTAGTGTTTTATGAATTCTAAAAGTGTAAAAATGCCATTGTTGTACAAAAAAGAGTTAACATATTGGGCCTTAGGCTATCCTTAGAGAGCCTATATTCAAGATTGGCCATTGTCTATGTGCAAGGCTGGCCATTGGCATTTGGGAATTTGGATTTTAGAAGAGTTCTATCATTCCCAGATCTCACTGTGGGGAAACAAACAACATCAATAAACACATTGCTCATCCAGAAAGATAAAGCCCTTTAAAGATAAATCCCTCTTATTTATGGTTATAAATAAATGCAATTTATTTATATTCTCTTACAAGAATGAATTTGAGGTAGCCTATCCAAAGAAATCTTGTTGAAATGTTCTGTAACCCTGGAACTACCTATCCTGATGCATTATATTCAGACATATGTAAATAAATTGCATTTATCTATAACCATAAATGAAGAAGAGGGCTCACTGTACCTGAACTGTTTGCACAAAGAATACGGTTTATGCTGAACACTTGCTTTCCTTCTGGGAATCTGGAATTTTGGTATGTGCCAGGCAGAGAGTGCCTATGTGACTAACCCCTGGCAAAAACCCTGGACTCCTAAACTCAGGCTGGCTTCCCTGGTAGACAACATTTTACACGCGTTGTCACAGCTTGTTGCTGCAAGCATTAAGTGACTCCTGCGTGACCGCTGGGAGAGGATTCCTGGAGCTTGCTTTTGTTGTCTCTGATCTTCACCCCATGTGCCTTTTCCCTTTGCCATGTTTTGCATGCTTCAGTCATAAACCCTAGCTGCAAATGTGATGATGTCCCAAGTCCTAGGAGAGCTCCTAGCAAATCACCAAGCCTGGGGCTGGTTTTGCAGACCCTCAAAGCAGGTGTTTACTCCTAAACAGCATGCTATCTGTGTGAATGTTTTCCAGCTGAGATTGTAGATGACCAACAAACTCACCTTGTTTGAATCGCTCCTTATGTAGAGTGCCCTTCACCTTACCACAGGTCACAGGAAGTTCAGGTTGTTCAAAATCAATATTTTTATCTCTGGGAATTCTTGGAGCTGCAAGGAAGCATTGTTTGTTTTCCATTCCATCTTCTTTCACAACTGTGCATTGTTCCCCCAGCCTGTCTTGAGAGCTTTCTTTTATAATGTAAAATGTATTGGAGGGATTTCCCCCATGAATCAGTTACATTTCAGAGTCTTTCTTTTATGGCACATTAGATAGCTACAGACACTGTCGTCCTCTATGCCACCCTCTAAAATCCCACACAACAGCCTAGTGTGTGGTAGGATCTCAGCTTTAAAGCTGGTTGGTCACATCCACCTATCACACAGTGATTTTCCTCCTGATGTTTGAAAGGGAGATTTCTACTCATATCATTGCTTTGATGTTATGTTCAAAAAAACCCCCTGAACTTTTAGTCTGATCTCCCCATTCCAGGCATTGACTGAGGGGACGGAGGGCAGGATGGCAATGTGGCCCCTAATGGAGCACCTTTCGGGGTGGTGCCTGTCTCCTTCTTTGCCAACTGCTTTGCTTCACTTCCCTTTCACTTGAGCTTTCTCTGTGGCTAAAAGGGAAGCTTGGTGTGAGGGGTTCCAGAAGAAATTGCACATTGAGAGAGGAGAGATGACTAGAGATTGAATGAAGGGTTCAAATATACAGTTAGAAGAAATAGGACCTGGTATTTTCAATAGATCAATAGGGTGATTATAATTAACAACAATTGTACATTTCAAAATAGCTAAAAGAGAATAATCTGAATAATCCTGGCATCAAAAAAGATAAATATTTAAAGTGATGGATATCCCAATAACTCTGATTTGATTATATGAAAGTATCAAATTATTACACGTACCCCCAAATATTTCTATCTTATTATGTATGAATCAATCAATATAAAAGAAAGTGAGCATTGCTCAGGGAATCCTGCAAGGGCACATGACTGGGGCACTGGGGATCTGGTTCCACTGAAGGTCTTCAAATGAAATTCTGGTCAATGTCAAGACTCAGCACTAGCTCTGTATGCCAATTAAGAAAACTGACCTATTACTCACAGTATAGAGTGTTAAATATTAAATGTTTAATTATGAAAAGCAATCAATTACTTCTTTTTACCTCTTCTTCTTCTTTTCAAAGGTCTAGTGTTGGCTTTTCTTCCTGAGAAAGTTGAAAAACAACATAAGTGTCTCTGCATTGCAAATAGTAGTGTTTTACAAAACCACCATTCAAATGCAACTTTTCAGGACCCTGTCTAGAACTTAAGGAAAAATATCAAATACCTAGATCAGGAGTCAGGAAGTTTTTTTTTGTAAAGAAACAGATAGTAAGTAGTTAAGATTTTTCGGTTCATAACCTCTGTTGTGACTACTCAGCTCTATAGTTGTATATGAATGCATCAATAGACAATGTATAAATCAAAGGATGTGACTGTGGCTGTGCTCCAGTTAAACTTTATTTACAGTCAGCAGAATGGATTTGCCCTGTAGGTCATAGGTTGCTGACCCAGATCTAGACTTAGTTACAACCATGATGCGTAACTATTTTTCTCTGAGATGCAGCCTATATAACTAACTGCATCTCTGAGATGCAGCCTATATTTCTCTATCAATATCTCCAAATCAATCCAAATGAATTTGAAACAGTATTTTTACCTGCTTTCCAAGCAACAGGAGAGCAAGAATGAAGTTGAACATGTGTTCAGTGCTTGTTGCATGCCAGGAGCTATCCTTAAATCTTTACCACTATTAACCTACTTTATCTTTAGAACAAAATCTATTAAATGGGCACTGGTACTATCCTCACTTAACAGATGAGGAAATGATGAGGAAATTGATGCTCAGAGCTAAAAATATAAATTAAAGTGTTTACAATTTTCTTTGGGAAAGAGACAGAGACAAAAATCAGCAACATATGGTCTCAGGACATAGCTCATGGTAGACTATACCAGTCAGATACGTAAACTTGGAAGGTTTTGTACTGAAAATGGTGAGGAAAATGACTAAGGACTTAAAAACTAACCCAATGAAGGCTATTCAAGAGGAATTTATAGAAATTAAGGCACAAGGCCTAAGAGTTGTACAGCTAAAGATAGCACAAAGGGTTGACTTAAAAGACATCTCAGGGCTGGCTGCGGTGGCTCGCGCCTGTAATCCCAGCACTTTGGGAGACTGAGGCAGGTGGATTACCTGAGGTCAGGAGTTCAAGACCAGCCGGGCCAACATGGTGAAACTCTGCCTCTACTAAAAAAAAAAAATAGCCAGGCATGGTGGTGTGTGCCTATAACCCCAGCTACCTGGGAGGCTGAGGTGGCAGAATCATTTAAACCTGGGAGGTGGAGGTTACAGTGAGCCAAGATAGCACCACTGTATACCAGTCAGGGCAGCAGAGCAAGACTCCATCTCAAAAACAAAACAAAAACCTGGAAGCATGTATCTATGTGCTGATTGATGTGTCCAAACAAAGAGCCAGTCATTCCAGATGTATGTTTAGATCTGCATCGTTCAAATGTGTTTGCTGAAGTCAGGGACACAAATTGGATGCTCTTTCTTTCTAAAGGTCTGTGCCCATTATTCTGTGCCCATGGCTGGTATCATAGGGTGCCGATTTGGGTCCTGCAATCCCCAGGAGGAAACCTCCTCCAGATACTCAATTGTGAATGCTCTTTCTTTTGAGCAAATTATGACTAGATTAGGCTGGAAAGGCATTTTTCCTTCAATCTAGCATAAAGAAACGTTGAGATTGATGATAACGTATTTTCTGGGCCCCTGTCATAACAATTACTTAGATATTTGCTTTTTGTTTTGTTTTGTTTTTTACCTCATCAAGATAAAAATGATACCATCAGACATTTACTGATAATTCACATGTCAAGAGGAATCATATCCCAAGAAAAAGCATACTCTACCTCACAAGATGTTGCCATTAGGAGGTTTATTAAAACATTATGGAGATACATGGTGAGGAGAGAATACTAAACTTGCATAAAAGAATTATAAACTTGGCTATTGAATTAAAGAGTTTTTTTTTTTTTTGACCGAGTCTTGCCCTCTTGCTCTGTTACCCAGGCTAGAGTGCTGTGGCACGATCTTAGCTCACTGCAACCTCTGCCTCCTGGGCTCAATGTTCTCCTGCCTCAGCCTCCCAAGTAGCTGGGATCACAGGTGCATACCATCATATTCGGCTAATTTTTGTATTTTTAGTAGAGATGGGGTTTTACCATGTTGCCCAGGCTGGTCTTGAATCCAGGGCTCAAGCAATCCACCTGCCTCAGCCTCCCAAAGTGTTGGGATTACAGGTGTAAATTACTGCACATGGCCTGAACTAAAGGTTTAAAAGAAACACGTAAAATGTGGAAACATTGAGAACTCGAGGAAGTAGATGAAGCTTTCTTACCACTCTTTGCTTGTCTCTCAGAAAAAGTTGTTCTAGCTTGATCATTTTCTAAGATCATGATCAGGCCAGGTGTGGTAGATAATGCGGTTGCTACAGGAAAATGTTATCCACACAGGGGTGGCTCTGGTGGGACTCTCCCTCCTGTCACTCATGATGCTCAAGTTGCAGGTGCACCCTGGAAATCTGGCCACTTCTAACTCTTCTCACCTTCCCCCAACTCCCCCTTTTCCCCACAGTCCCATCAAAAGACACCTGTGCTCTGTCTGCTTTCTTCTTTCCCACAGAGTGGTCAAACTGGAGATCCAGCTCTGGCCGTAACCTGGGTCTATTCAGAGTAGCCATTATTGGTCAATGTATGTTCTCTTGCTTTCAGTCTCTCTCTGTTTAAATCCTTCTTGGACTGCAGGGATTTCCTTTCAATCAAAACCTATTGAGGGCTTCAGGGCAAAACATCAGAAGCTGATTGCACTCCTTCCCAGTTCTTGGCATGAAGACACCTGGGCTGAGGAGCAGATCTTGTAATAAAGTGCTGCAGAACTGTGCTTTCCAGCGGCTATGTGTTCACTGGCTCCAGCACCTCACTACAATTGTACATCCAGGCAGCCGAATGCTGGGCCAAAGTAGGATTTAACAGTTCTTGGGTCTACCAGTCTTAATTCTACATTAATCACATAAAATAATAATATGGTCAGAAATAATTAAAAATTATTTTAAAAAGTATATATTTTTCAAAGCAGGGACTAATCATTATTGGCAAAAGAGTTTATCACCATGTTTAGGTGATTCTTTAGTTATCTCAGAGTATTGCAGAAGCCTCAACATCCAAGAATGCCACAATAGGAGCCCAGTACTCCTATATCCTAAGGCAAGATGCTAGTCTGTCTGCAAAGAACATGGTAGGGGATTGGGAGCCTGGCTCTGCAGCATCAGCCTTCTCCACCTCTAGGCTGTAGTAGAGAGGCCACATTTCTCTGGAGAGAATTGTCAGACACCTTCTCTCCAGCCAAATGAGAAGGTTTAAAGACATCTAAGCAGGAGACGGATCTCTGTCCCTGGGAATGTCAGGGAAAGAGAGACTCTCACACTCACCCCTGAGAAGCGTAAAGGTGAAGGTCATGGCTAGTGGGGTCAAGAGTGCCAGAGGGCTGAGCTGAGAGCCAGCAGGGGAATCAATGAAGAAACACAATTCCCATGGCCTGGTGCAGACCTTGTGGTTGGAGCTGGACTGGGTGTCACTGAGGGAACAGAGTGGGGTGTGTATCTTCCAGAAGGACCATCCAGTGTCTTAATTCCCACCAACCATGGAGAGGCAGTTGCATACACTGCTTCTGCCATTCTAGTGGGAGAATTCATAGCTAAAGGAAATATATATATATATATATATATATATATATATATATATATATAATATATTTATTTCACCATGTTAGGTGATTCTTTAGTTATCACAGAGTATTGCAGAAGCCTCAACATCCAAGAACGCTACAATAGGAGCCCAGTACCCCTATATCCAATGCTTTCTCTCTCTCTCTTTCTCTCTATTCATATATATACATATAATGCTCTTTCTCGCTCTTTCTCTCTCTCTATATATAGTGTATCTATATATACACACATATAAAGAGTGTATATATATACATATATGCATATAGAGTGTATATATATACACATATACACATAAATAGTATATGTATTCTATATATATGTGTGTGTGAATATATAATATATATATTCTATATATATTCTATATATATATGTGTGTGTGTATTTATATGTGTGTGTGTGTGTGTGTGTGTGTGTGTGTATGGAGAGAGAGAGAGAGAGAGTACTCCTTCAGCTAAACTGATAACTTTCAAGGCTGGAAATAGTTGTTGGCATAAAAATAAAAACAAAACAAACAAAAGCTATGTAATTAACAAGTGATGTAGCTGTCCCTCCTCTTGCCCATCACCATGGGGTAATTGTGTGGACTTGGGTCTGCCCCATGTAAATTACGGTTTTACTCATCTGTAAAGTGAAATTAAAGTCAGTTAGACTAGACTGACTGCCCTTCAAGGCCCATCCCAACCATATATATATATGGAGAGAGAGTAAGAGAGAGAGAGAGAGAGAGCGAGAGAGAGAGAGATGGGGTGTCTATATGAGGTTATGTGGCCAGAGAAAAAGTTTCAGGTGTCAAAACTCTTTTATATGACAAATTTGTCTGTAAATTTGAGCAGGATGGCAACAGGTCAGCCTGGCAGGAGATGGTGTCTATCTTCTCTGCTTGCCTCCTCCTCTTTCACAGCAGCGTTCTCCTGGCTGAAAGAACAGCTCAGCAGAGTTCTAGAATCATCTGCAAATTGCACGAGGGGAAGCTTTACATTTCAGAGCCTCTGTTTGGTGGAGTTGGGGACTGAAGAGCTGACTTAGTAGAAACAGGTATACATGTCTTAAAATGAACTTGAGGATGCTGAGCTGCCATTCCAAACCTTCCAGCTAGTGACACTGGAGAAGAGACACATTCTACAAGGTTTCTGTGCTGATGATGCAGGAGAGGGGGCTGTTCATGGTTTTTACCGATTCCTGTAGGAGATCCATGGAATGAGAAGTCACGTAGGAAGCTGGGATGGGCCTTGGAGGGCAGTCAGTCTAGTCTGACTTAATTGCACTTTACAAAAGAGTAAACTGTAATTTACTTGGGGCCGACCCAAGTCCACACAATTACCACATGGTGATGGGCAAGAGGGGGGGACAGCTACATCACTTGCGAATTACACCAGTTTTGTTTGTGTTGTTTTTATGCCAACAACTATTTCCAGCCTTGAAAGTTATTGGTTCAGCAGAGGGAGCACTCAAGCAGCTTCTGGGCCCTGGGGTCTGTTTGCAGATTCATCACCAAGCTACCCATTTGTGGCACTATCATCCTTTTTCCCTGACATATTTTGGAACTTGACTAAATCTGATATATTTCTCAACAGTAAGAACAGCTACATAAAGCAATTAGTTTCTTACTAAGAGCATGAGAATTTAGATGTTACTTATTTAAAGTTTTTTTTTTTTTTTTTTTTTTTTTTTTTTTTTGGATGCCGTCTTGTCTGTAGGACTTTTTTTTTCCCAGTTAAGTGTTTTCTAGGTCTGCCTCTTTTTCTCCCTGAGAAAATGGAAAAATATAAATAGAGATCGTGTATAAAACTAACATTATATATTAGTGCTTTCAAAAATGTTGTTTAGCTGTAACTTTTCCAGAGCCTAACACACAAAGAAAAATATATAACAGATAGACTTGCAATGACCATGCCTTTGATGGTTAACCTGCGTTCATCCCAGATTTCCTTTTCTTTACCGTGACATTAATCCAAATTTACTTGCCCCCCCACATTAATTTTAAAAAGAATTTAAGACAGAGTTTCATTTATATCCCAAATAATACTGTAACAACAATAATTATGAAGACTAACACCTAAGTGCTTATTATGTGCTAGACACTAATATAAGATATTTACACCTACTAATTCATTTATGAGATAGAGACTTCTACTACCCTATCACCAAGGAAGAAACTGCAGCATACAGAAATGGCAAAATGAAGGGAAGCATTGCAGATTTACTCTGGTTATGAAGCAGAAACCAATGGCAGCAATGCAAGAATTTGGATTGTCCAGATTATTATGATGGTGAGACACCAGCCACCATCTCAGCCCTCAGTGAAGGTGTTGGCACTGAAAATACAGTGAAAATGACCAAAGATCTTAGTCACATAGCTTTGGCCAAAAAATTAGGATCTAAAAAACTAATCATGAGACTATTGTCCAAGGGAGATTTGTATAGAGATTCAAGTCCCAGAAAGCCTTATGGTTAGAAATCCTATCTTGGGAATATGCTCTCAGGGTCAGCAGGTAATGGGGGGTAGGTAGAAAGACAGTGAGGTATGTGCAGGAGCATCCCATTAATGCCATGTTTAAAGGTGCTGATCTCTCAGGCAAGGCCATAAAGTGCACCCTTTCCCTCCCCTCCCCTCTCCATTCTTCTTTCCTTCCCACCTCCCTTCATCCTTCCCTCCCTCCTTCTTTCCCTCCCCATACCATCTCCTTGTCTTTGTCTTCCCTTCTCTTTCTTTCTGTGGCCTGGCCACAATTTGAACTTGTCCAACCATAGACATCTTAGGCAAACAAAGACTCTGCTGTCCCTCTATGTCTTTCTCTGGTCCTGTTGTAGTCACCTTTCATCAAAGCCCATTGAAGACAAACAAATTAGAGGTAGACGAGTAGTTTAGTTCAGTTTACTCAAGCTCAACTTACTAGGTTTGGGGCTTAAGATCTGCTAATACTGTAGAGCTCCTGGGACTTCCTTTGTAATTATTCTTTGCAAATTTTCTTGCTCAAATACCCCACAGGAAATAGTGCGGCTATTCTTGGATTTCCTATCTAAATGCTACCATGTTCTTGCTACAGAAGTTGAGTGAAGTGCTCCACCCTCCTTAAGACAAATGAGAAGACCAGCTTCAAGGTAACTGATCTGTACCTTCAGGGGTTTGAGGAAGGCAGAGACATTTATAGACTCAATCCTAGAATGTCAAGAGGGTATGAAGAGTCATAATTCCTATAGGACTCCCTGGGGAAAGAAGGAGCTCACTTAGTTCTTCTTGAGAGATATTCCATCTGGGAGAATCACTTGGATGGATGAGTTGACCCCAGCAGGAGCATACTGTGGACCTCCCAGGGCTGGGAGATGGAGACTGAGGAAATTGGTAAGCAGCCAGTTGAAGTTCCTGAATTAGGGGAACTTCAGTTGAGAGATTCTCTCTAAGTTGAGTGTCTCTGAAGAACTCACAAATGAATATCGCTCATGCATCCACCCTATCTAGGAGACACTAAAATCTATAAGGTTAGTGCAAAAGTAATTGCAGTTTTTGCTATTACTTTTTTTTTTTTAAAGGCAAAACACACAATTACTTTTGCACTAACCTACATAACATGAGTGCCGTTTCTACTCCTGATCACTTCCTTCTCCTCCTCCTTTTAGACCCAAATTAGCTGAAAGCAACAGATACTGAGTAGAGTTGGAGAGGAAGCGTGGGTGAAAGTAAATGCTGACTTCACCCAGCTTCCCTATCACATAGTTTCCAGTTTAAATATCAGCTCAGGCTTTTTAATATTAAATGAGATATTGCTGGCTGGGCGTGGTGGCTCACGCCTGTAATCACAGCACTTTGGGAGGTCGAGGCGAGCGAATCACGAGGTCAAGAGATTGAGACCAGCCTGTCCGACATGGTGAAACCCCGTCTCTACTAAAAATACAAAAATTAGCTGGGCGTCGTGGCGCACGCCTGTAGTCCCAGTTACTCGGGAGGCTGAGGCAGGAGAATTGCTTGAACCGGGAGGTGGAGGTTGCAGTGAGCCGAGATTGTGCCACTGCATTCCAGCCTGGCGCCTGGCGATGAAGCAAGACTCTGTCTCAATAAATAAATAATAAATAAATAAATAAATAAATAAAGAGATATTACTGCTAAAAGGGACTAGCATAGCTCTAGGGATTACCTAAGACTTCATCCATGGGCAAGAAAAGAACTATCTGAGAGAACAGGTTTGAAAAGGAAGTAGGAGAAGGAATAAATGTGATTTCTGCTTAGACTTAACAAATCCAACTATCCCTTATTTCCTAATCAGGGCTGGCATGTCTCTGCCCACATAGCTCTGTAATGCAGCTCAGCTTCCAGCTCCTGTTCTTGCCAAAGAGTCTCAGGTGACAAAAAGGCTGGCTCTGAATCAATGGAGAGTCTGAGTTTTCCTCCATTTGAGAGAATCAGTGACTTTGGAGGCAAATATGAAGGGCGAGTAGGCATATTGCTATTTGTCACCCATAGTCATTCTTTCTCCCATAAGCATAGACTTACAGCTGAACCCAGGACGACCTGGCCAGCGTGACATTTTTCAGCCTCACTTTACAGATAGCTCTGGCCATGTGACCAAGTTTTGGCCAATGGGATGCGGGCAGAAGACTTCTGAGTCTTCTATTAAAATAAATAAGTAGCTGGTTCTTTTGTCAAATTTTTTTTCATTTGCACTGGTTAGGAGACAATGTCAACCAGATCAGCCTCTGTGGACCCACAGTTGGAAACTTTATGTGAAGGAAGGAAGACTTCTGGCCTTTCAGATTATTTGGTTTAAGCCACTGCATTTGGGGATCTGTTTGTTACAATGACTTAGCTGCTACTCTAAATAATCCATTAGGTCTGAAGCCATCATGGCCCATAGGAGATTTTGGGGCTGCAGCAAAGATGGGGTCTGGCAGAAAGAATAGGAGCACGGTGAGTTCAAAGGAGTAAATCCCCACATTTCTTCTTACCTTTTTGGAGACCATTTGCTTTAAATGTGTGTCTTCTCTTTTTTCCTGCAAATAGAAAAGAAAAAAAATAATTCTTTAGAACTATAAACAAAGATTTATTCACTTTATATGTCAATGGTTATCAAGTATTTAATTTTGTTTTCCTTCCACTTTTGTGGGACTAAGCCCTTGGCTACCAACATCCGATCTTGGTAGTTGTCACCCAGAAACCAATGACCATAAAGCAACCTGTTTTTATACAGTGCTAGTCATTTACACTATGCTTGTACATATCCATATGTGGTCTTATCACTCACAATAAAGAAACTTTTTTTTTTTAACCAGTTGTTTTAGATCAGTATTTTTTTTTTTTTAGACCTGTCATCCAGGCTGGAGTGCAGTGGTGTAATCTCAGCTCACTGCAACCTCTGCCTCCCGGGTTCAAGTGATCTCAGCTCACTGCCAACCTCTGCCTCTCCTGCCTCAGCCTCCAGAGTAGCTGGGACTATAGGCACCTGCCACCACGCCCAACTAATTTTTTGTATTTTTAGTAGAGATGGGGTTTCACCATGTTAGCCAGGATGGTCTCAATCTCCTAACCTCATGATCCACCTGCCTCAGCCTCCCAGAGTGCTGGGATTACAGGTGTGAGCCACTGCACATACCCAAAAAAGATTTTAAGGGAGCTGAAATGAAGCAGAAGCTGGCAGCAGCAGAAGAGTACCAGGAGTGTAAAGCAATAATAGGTCTAAGAAGTCACCAGCAACAGCCAGGTGCAGTGGCTCATGCCTGGAATCCCAGCACTTTGGGAGGCCAAGGAATGTGGATTGCTTGTAGGCCAGTCCTTTGAGACCAGCCTGACCAACATGGCAAAACCCCATCTTTACTGAAAATACAAAAATTAGCCTGAAGTAGCATTTATCTGTAGTCCCAGCTACTTGGGAAGCTGAGGCAGGACAATTGCTTGAACCTGGGAGGAGGAGATTGCAGTGAGCTGTGATCACGCCACTGCACTCCAGCAGTCTGGGCGACAGGGCAAGACTCTGTCTCAGAAAAAAAGAAAAAGAAAAAAAAGAAAAGAAAAAAAGAAATACATTACCGGTGAAGTACACTTCTTAGAATTCAGAAGCATGCCTTAAACAGTAAAGCCATAATCATGCTTATAACAAGGAGAACTTAAGAAAGAAGTAGAAAAAAAAATCAGAGAAATGATGACAATTTAGAAGGCAAATAAAAGAGATTAGGCATTTCAGAAATTAAAGCGAAGGACAGAAATTGCATAAATAGGAAAAGGAAACAAGAAACTTTAAGAACAATTAAGAAAAATTAGAGAGAAAATAAGCTGGACACAGTGGCTCACACTTGTAATCTCAGCATTTTGGGAGGCCAAGCCAGGTGGATCACCTGAGCTCAGGAGTTTGAGACCAGCCTGGCCAACATAGTGAAACCTCATCTTTATGAAAAATTAAAAAATTAGCTGGCATGGTGGCACACGCCTGTAGTCCCAGCTACTTGGGAGACTGAGGCAGGAGAATCACTTGCCCTGGGAGGCGGAGGTTGCAGTGAGCTGAGACATTGTCTCAAAAACAAAATAATATAAAATCAAAATTAGAGAGAAAATAATTAATGTAAGTGAACAAATTATTGAAATTCCCAAAGAAGAAAATCAAAATAATGGAAGAAATACTTGATGAAAAAGTTTGTGGAGTTATAATATAAAATGAAATATATACATCAAAAGTATCTATCTCTTCACCTTGTCACAGAGAATTGACTCAAAACAGCCAACACCCAGGTATATTTCCAGCAAATTTATTGGACTTTAAAGGTAAATAAAGAATAAAATGGGCAGTGTAGGCAAAAAGTTATTTTCAAGGGAGGAGACTTACTGGCCACAAAATTTTCCACAGCAACATTTAATGCCACAGGAAAGTGGAGAAAAACCTATAAGATATTTCTAGAAATACAGAATGAGGCAAACTATTTTTCAGGTATAAATAACACAAACGAATAATTTTGAACAGAAAAGTTCTTGGAATGCAGTTTCTGAGTCCTTACTGGGAAAGTTGCTAGAAGATAAAATTCAGCAAATTAAGGTAGAACTGAAAAATTCTGGCAAAAGGACCAAAATAAAAGTGACAGATGAAAATATCAAGTGCATATGCTCTGACAATATAGAAATTGTATATAATAACAAAAAAAAATGAGGAGGAGGGTTGGGTAAAGTGGCTCGCACCTGTAATCCCAGCACTTTGGGAGGCTTAGGTAGAAAGATCACTTGAAGCCAGAAGCTTGAGACCAGCCTGGGAAAACTAGCAAAACCTCGCCTCTACAAAAAATTAGAAAAAAATAGCAAGCTGTGGTGGTGGACACCTGTAGTTGTAACTACTGGGGAGGCTGAGGTGGAAGGATCACTGTGGTTAGGGGTTGTAGCTCTAACACCACTGCCCTCTAGCCAGGGAGACAGAGTGAGACCCTGTCTCTAAAATAAAACAAACAAACAAAAGACAAGGAAGAGAGAGCAAAAATGGGCTGTAGAGCAAGTTCTTTGTTTATTTCATAGGTAGGAGTCTAAAATTCTTGTGTTGACACATCCAAGAGTGGATGAAAGCATAGTTAATGGCTGAAAGGTAAACATAATGGAAATGTCATGACCTAAAAGCTGGGTAGGAGAGGAAAAAAACTGGACAACAGAATGGCACACAGGCCGATTTTATAAATCTTCTGGGTGGGAAATTAAAGGGCACTGTCTAAAATAAAGCACCAAAGGAATCATATAAAGGTAATCCTAAAAGTAATCACTGAAACAAAGACACAAATCTTCTTTAAATTGGAAGTATACACCCCTAACCATTGTGAAAATAGGAAATGAGTGTGGGCTGCTTACCCGTTGATTTATTTCAAGGGAAAGACTCAGAGGTGGCTCACATATCTTCTGCTCTGCCCTTGGCTAGAACCTAGTGACTTGGCCAGAGCTAACTGTAAGAAAGGCTGAAAGTATAGTGATTTGGTTTGGCTCTGTGTCCCCACCCAAATCTCATGTTGAATTGTAATCTCCATGTGTCAGGGGAGGGGCCTGGGGGAGGTGATTGGATCATGGAAGCAGATTTTCCCCTTGCTGATCTCATGAGAGTGAGTTCTTACAATATCTGGTGGTGTAAAAATGTGGTACTTCAGCAGCCAGCACTGGAACTTGCAACTGCCTAACATGCTAAGCTTCCTGGGAAGGTGAAAGGTGGCATCCATCTCTATAGCTCCAGGCCACGCTTTTCCCCTGCTGGAGTCTGGGAAGCTGGATGGCTTAGTCCCAAGACCTGGCCCCTACAGCCCAACACACTGGCTGTAGCTGACTGTGGCCAGAGTGCCTCTTCAGGCCTAACCCTGACTCATTCTTCCTCGCTGGGCAGGGCTTCCCTGCAGGAACTCCAAAAACTGTAGCCAGAGGCTCAGGGACAGAACCCAGATATCCCTGGGCCTGCGCCCTAATAGGGAGGGGTGGCCATAGTCTCTGTGGACCAGCAAACTTAGCCTTTCCTCCCGGTAGTTCTGAGGAATCCAGGCAGCCCAGACAAGTGGGTTTCCCCCCAGCAAAGCACACCCTCTATACCAAGGGACAGTTAATGTGTTTCATTGAATAAAGTCTCCAAGAAATATGGGACTTTGTAAAAAGACCAAACCTACAGTTGATTGGAGTACCTGAAACAGACAGGGAGAATGGAAACAAGCTGGAAAACACACTATTATCCAGGAGAACTTCCCCAACCTAGCAAGGCAGGCCAACATGCAAATTCAGAAAATACAGAGAACACCACCTAGATACTCCATGAGAAGATCAACTCCAAGACACATGATCATCAGATTTTCCAAAGTCAAAATGAAGAAACAAAATGTTAAGTGCAGCCAGAGAGAAAGGCAAGGTCACCTACAAAGGGAAGCCCGTCAGATTAACAGCAGATCTCTCAGCAGAAACTCTACAATCCCAAAGAGATTGGGTGTCAATAATCAACATTCTTAAAGAAAAGAATTTTGAACCTAGAATTTCATATGCAGTCAAACTAGCTCCATAAGCAAAGGAGAAATAAAATCTTTTTCAGACAAGCAAATGCTGAGGGAATTTGTTACCACCAGGCCTGCCTTGTAAGAGCTCCTGAAAGAAGCACTAAATAAGGAAAGAAAAAGCTGGTACTGGCCACTGCAAAAACACACCAAAATATAAAGATCAATGACACTATGAAGAAACTGCATCAACTAGTGTGCAAAATAACCAGACAGCATCATGATGACAGGATCAAATTCACACATAACAATACCAACCCTAAATGTAAATGGGCTAAATGCTCCAATCAAAAGACACAGACTGACAAATTGGACAGAGTTAAGACCCATCAGTATACTGTATTCAGGAGACGCATTTCACATGCAAAGACATGCATAGGCTCAAAATAAAGGGATGGAGGAAAATTTACCAAGCAAATGGAAAGCAAAAGAAAAACTGGGGTTACAATCCTAGTCTCTGACAAAACAGACTTTGAACCAACAGAAATCAAAAAAGACAAAGAAAGGCATTACATAATGGTAGAGGAAAAAATTCAACAAGAAGAGCTAACTATTCTGAATATATATGCACCCAATACAGGAGCACCCAGATTCATAAAACAAGTTCTTATAGACCTACAAACAGACTTAGACTCCTACATAATAAGAGTGGGAGACTTTAACACCCCACTGTCAATATTAGACAGACCAATGAGATAGAAAATCAATAAGGATATTCAGGACTTGAACTCAGCTCTGGATCAAGTGGACCTAATCGACATCTACAGAATTCTCCCTCTCAAATCAACAGAATATATATTCTTCTCAGTGCCACATGGTATTTATTCTAAAGCCAACCACCTAATTGGAAGTAAAACACTCTTCAGCAAATGCAAAAGAACTGAAATCATAATGAACAGTCTCTCATATCACAGCACAATCAAATTAGAACTCAGGATTAAGAAACTCACTCAAAACCACTCAATTACATGGAAATTGAATAACCTTCTCCTGAATGACTACTGGGTAAATAATAAAATTAAGGCAGAAATCAAGAATTTTTTTTAAACCAATGAGAAAAAAAGACAACGTACCAAAATCTCTGGGACATAGCCAAAGCAGTATTAAGAGGGAAATTTATAGCACTAAACGCCCACATAAGAAAGCTAGAAAGATCTAAAATCAACACCCTAACATCACAATTAAAAGAGCTAGAGATATAAGAGCAAACAAATCCAAAAGTTAGCAGAAGACAAGAAATAACAAAGATTAGAGCAGAATTGAAGGAGATATAGACACAAAAAACTCTTCAAAAAACCAGGAGCTGTTTTTTGAAGCAAAACAAAATAGATAGACTGCTAGCTAGACTAATAAAGAAAAAAAGTGAGAAGTATCAAATAGACACAATACCACAATACAAAATGATAAAGGGATATCACCACTGACCCCACAGAAATACAAACTACCATCAGAGAATACTATAAATGCCTCTACATAAATAAACTAGAAAATCTAGAAGAAATGGATGAATTCCTGGAAGCATACACCCTCCCAAGACTAATCCAGGAAGAAGTCAAATCCCTGAATAGACCCATAACAAGTTCTGAAACTGAGGCAGTAATTAACAGCCCACTGACCAAAAAAAGCCCAGGACCAGACTGATTCACAGCTAAATTCTACTAGAGGTACAAAGAGGAGCTGGTGCCTTTCCTTCTGAAACTATTTCAAACAATTGAAAAGGAGTGACTCCACCCTAACTCATTTTATGAAGCCGGCATCATCCTGATACCAAAATCGGGAAGAGACACATGAAAAAAAGGAAACTTCAGGCCAATATCCCTGATGAACATTGATGCAAGAATCCTCAATAAAATGCTGGCAAACTGAATCTAGCAGCACATCAGAAAACTTATCCACCATTATCAAGTCAGCTTCATCCCTGAAATGCAAGCCTGGTTCAACATATACAAATCAATAAGCACAAGCCATCATAAAACAGAACCAAAGACAAAAACCATATGATTATCTCAATAGATGCAGAAAAACGTCTTTGATTAAATTCAGTATCCCTTCATGTTAAAAACTCTCAATAAACTAGGTATTGATGGGATGTATCTCCAAATAATAAGAGCTATTTATGACAAACTCACAGCCAATATCATATTGAATGGGCAAAAGCTGGAAGCATTCCCTTTGAAAGCTGGTCCAAGACAAGGATGCTGTCTCTCACTACTCCTATTCAACATAGTATTAGAAGTTCTGGCCAGGGCAATCGGGCAAGAGAAAGAAATAAAGTATATTTTATCAGAAAAAGAGAAAGTCAAATTGTCTCTGTTTGCAGATGACATGATTGTACCTTCAGAAAACCCCATCATCTCAGTCCCCAAACTCCTTAAACTGATAAGGAATGTCAGCAAAATCTTAGGATACAAAATCAATGTGCAAAAATTACAAGCTTTCCTTTACACCAACAACAGGCATGCAGAGAGCCAAATCGTGAATGAACTCCCATTCATAATCACTACAAAGAGGATAAAATACCTAGGAACACAGCTAACAAGGGATGTGAAGGACCTCTTCAAGAAGAACTACAAACCACTGCTCAAGGAAATAAAAGATGACACAAACAAATAAAAAAAATTCCAACTTTATTGTTAGGAAGAATCAATATTGTGAAAATGGCCATACTGTCCAAAGTAATTTATGGATTCAATGCTATTCCCATCAAACTGCCATTGACATTCTTCACAGAATTAGAAAAAACTGCTTTAAATTTCATATGAAATCAAAGAAGACCCCGTGTAGCCAAGACAACCCTAAGCAAAAAGAACAAAGCTGGAGGTGTCATGCTATCTGACTTCAAACTATACTACAAGGCTACAGTAACCAAAACAGCATGGTGCTGGTACCAAAACACACATATAGACTAATGGAACAGAACAGAGACCTCAGAAATAGCACCACACATCTACAATTATCTGATCTTTGACAAACCTGACAAAAACAAGCAATGGGGAAAGGATATCTTGTTTAATAAATGCTGCTGGGAAAACTGGCCAACCATATGCAGAAAACTGAAACTGGACTCCTTCCTTACACAAAAGTTAACTCAAGATGGATTAAAGACTTAAATGTAAAACCCAAAGCCATAAAAACCCTAGAAGAAAACCTAGGCAATACCATTCAGGACATAGTCATGGGCAAAGACTTCATGATGAAAATGTCAAAAGCAATTGCAACAAAAGACAGAATTGACAAATGGGATTTAATTAAACTAAAGAGCTTCTGCACAGCAAAAGGAACTATCATCTGAACAAACAGGCAACCTACAGAATGGGAGAAAATTTTGCAATCTACTCATCTGACAAAAGTCTGATATCCAGAATTTATAAGGAACTTACGCAAATTTACAAGAAAAAAAAACCCCATTAAAAAGTGGGCAAAAGATGTATAAACATATACTTCTCAAAAGAAAACATTTGCACAGCCAACAAACATATGAAAATTAAGCTCAACATCACTGAATATTAGAGAAATGCAAATCCAAACCACAATGAGATACTATCTCATGCCAGTCAGAATGGCACTTATTAAAAAGTCAAGGAACAATAGATGCTGGCGAGGCTGTGGAGAAATAGGAACACTTTTACACTGTTGGAGGAAATGTGAATTAGTTGTACCATTATGGACATTCCTCAAGGATCTAGAACCAGAAATATAATTTGATCCAGCAATCCCATTACTGGATGTATACCCAGAGAGATATAAGTCATTCTACTATATAGACACATTCACATGTATGTTTATTGCAGCACTGTTTACAATCGCATAGTCATGGAACCAAACAAAATGCCCATCAATGATAGATTGAATAAAGAAAATGTGGTATACATAAACCACGGAATACTATGCAGCTGTAAAAAAGAATGAGATCATGTCTTTTGCAGGGACATGAATGAAGCTGGAAACCATCACTCTTAGCAACTTAATAATAAAAAAATGTGGCACTTTCCCGTTAGCTCACCCTCTCCTGGTTTGCTGTGGTAAAACATGTGTGCTTCCCCTTCACCTTTCACCATGATTGTAAGTTTCCTGAGGCCTCCCAGCCATGTGGAACTGTGAGTCAATTAAACTTTTTTTTTAAATAAATAAGTAAATAAATTACCCAGTCTCAGGTAGTTCTTTATAACAGTGTGAGAGTGGACTATTGCAGACAGTCTCAGCCAGGTAGTCACTAGCTAGTTATAACCACTAGAAGAAAAATGCAAATCTTCCTTAGTATCAGAAGTACACACATGCACATAAAATGCATAGAAGACAGAATAAGGAGTGTTGACTTTTAAAAAATCAAAATCCCTAGAATATATAATATAAATCAATGTGACTAAAACAAGATCAAACATCTTAGTCCTATCAATAAAAGTAAATGGGCTTAAGTCATTTATTTAAAAAAGAAATTTTGAGATTGAATTACAAAATAAAAGCCAACATTTTATCATGTATAAAAATCTCACTTAAAAACATTATTGAAAATAAATATATAAGCAAAGATATAATCAGTATACAACAATAAAAAGAAATCAGAGACCATGTAATTCAGGCCAAAATTTTTAAGAAAGTAGAAATTATAGGAGATGCAATAAGAAATGGATAGAAACACACTATTAATAGAAGACTTTATTTTTGCTTCTTTTAGCCTATAAGAGATCAGTGTAGAAAACGGAAAAGGATGGAAGACCCAAATGATTTGTTTAACAGAATCAATATGATTGGTACGTGTTGAACTCCATAGCCAGAAAATAGAGTATGCACATTTTCCCTATCCTCTCTTAAATAACTCTTGAGTCACAGAAGAAATACAAATACAAATTACAGGATATTTAGTAAATAACAAAAATAAAAACATTGCCTATGAGAAGCTATGGAAGATTGTTAATACATAGCCTACAGAGAGGGAAAAAGCCTTAGCTGGGTGGGGTAGTTCATGCCTGTCATCCCAGCTACCTGAGAGGCTGAGATGGGTGTATCATTTGAGGCCAGGAGTTCAAGACCAGCTTGGGCAACTCAGTGAGACTCCATCTCAAAACAAAACAAAACAAAACAAAACAAAACAAAACAAAACAAAACAAAACAAAACAAAATAGTGGGACCTGGTGGCACATGTCTGTATCCCAGCTACTTGGGAGGCTGAAGCAGGAAGATAGCTTAAGCTGAGGAGTTCAAGGCTGTAGTGAGCCATGTTTTCACCACTATACTCCAGCCTGAGTGACACAGCAGGATCCCTATCACCAAAAACAACCAAACCAAACCAATAATAGCCTTAAATAATAAACCAGTGGGAAAAGAGACACCAGTTGAATTAAACATCTGCCTCAGAAAAGTTAGAACAAGTACAAAAAAGTAAAGCAAATTATATGATCATAAGCATGGAAAACTCAAGAGAAGCAATTAAAAATATACTGTCATAATAGGAAAATTTAGTAAGTTTCAAAACTAAGATATAGAAATGAGTAGCATTTTTATGTGGGAGTAAAAACCAGTTAAAAGATATAATGCAAGGGAAGACCTCATTTATAATAGAAATGAAAGTATCCCTGCCACCAAAGCTCAGACTAAACTTAAAGAAAGTCTGCATCGCCACATGCAGAAAATAAATGTAAAAGCTCCACTGAAGGCACAAAGGACAGTCGAACAAACTGACCAACATGGCGTGTTCTTGGAGAGGCAGTCTACCATCATAAAGATGGTAGTTCTTCCTGTGTTTATTTATAAATTTAACACAATCCTACTACAAGTACCAACAGATTTTTAAAAAGTTGAGTAAAGCTGATTGACACGCAATCTTCATATTCACAGATTCCATATCTGCGAATTTGTCGACTGTTCAAATTTATCTGAATCCTCAAATCAATGGCACTTTTTTTTTTTTTTTGTCATTTACAGACATGCAGTGTGGCAAATAATTTGAGTCACCGATGCATGTTTTTAGCTGAGGTCAAACAAGGTGATGCTTTGCCTTCTTGTTTCAGCCTTTACACTGTAAACAAAAGTCCATTTGTGGTCTATTTAGTGTCTTCTTGTTTTTGTATTTTCGTGCTTTTTGTTGGTAATTTCACTGTTTAAAGTAGCACCCCAGTGTAATGCTGAAGAGTTGTTAGTGTTCCTAAGTACAAGAAGGCTGTGATGTGGGAGAGAAAGTATGTGTGTTAGATAAGCTTTGTTCAGGCATGAGTTATAGTGCTGTTGGCTATGAGTTCAATAGTAACGAATCAATGTGATATTAAATAAGGTATCTTTATACAGAAACACATATAAAACAAGGTTATGTATTGATCAGTTGATGAAAATATGACCAGAAGCTTCCAAAAACCAAAGTCTGTATTTTTACTGGAAGCAATGGTCCAACATTTACTAAGTCTGTGTTCATGGTGACTTTATAGAATATAACTACCAGGAATAATGAGAATTGACTGTATATGTGTGTGTGTGTGAATACACACACACACATATTTGTATTTTCAGAATCTACCCACTTTTGAACACTTCCAGTGCTACCAACTTAGTCCCATTCACTGTCACCCTTCTAAGACCATTGCAATAGCCTCCTTATTCCTGCCCATCCTTGCCCTCCTAAAGTCTATTGTTCATGTAGAATCCAGAGCTTGTCCTCAAAAACATAATTCAGATTACATTTCCCAGCTGCAAACTCTCTGATGTCTTCTCTTACTTAAGAATCCAGAGTCTTTAACTTAAGCCCTATAAGTGCTATATACCTGTGAGAAACCACTTCCCACCCAACCCCTCTCTACCTCTCCAGCCAGTGCCCTCCTTGCCATTCCCTAAAGGACCATGTATAGTGCTGACTCAGGTCTTTGCAGCTGAGGCTTTCTCTGTCTCAGCTCCATGGCTTAGTCCCTCAATGCACTTAGATTTTGAATTAAATAGCTTGTTAGCAAGACTCTCCTTGGCGACCCTACATAAAATGGCACATTCCTGTCACTCTACACCTCCATTATTCTTTATTTTTCTTCATAACATTGTCACTATCTGAAATATTATGTACTTATTTGTGTATTGTTTATATACCCTACGTAGAATGTAAGCTTGATGAGATTTTGCTTGCTTCCTTATCCCTATTGAGCAGCATTGGAAATAAGCATTTGCTGAATAAATGAATAAAGGGTCTAAAAAGGAAAGAGAATAAATATTGAGATATCGCTACTTTCATGAAGAGAAACACTCAATATTTTAGAGACGTCAGTTATCTCCACATTTATTCTATGTAACTTCAATAAAAATTCAACAGGATTTTCAGTGGTTGACAAAATGATGTCAAAAGTTATAAGAATGATAAAATGGCCATAATAGCCAAGACAATTTTGAAAGAGAAAAAAGTTGAGAGAACTTAGCCTACCTGATATTAATACATTACGCAATTATAGCGCTTAGTATAGTGTGATATGTATTGATGCAGAATAGATAGGGCAGTTGTTGAATGGAGAATGGATTCTAGTGGGCAAGAAAGAAAGCAGAGAGACCAATTAGGAGGACTCTGCAGTGTTCCACATGCAAGATAATAGGACTCGGACTGGGGTAGTGGCAGGGAAGATAAAGAATAGACAGATTTGATACACAGTCTTGGAACCTGTTGATGGAGAGAGTGCAAAGGGTTAGGATGGGGGAAATCAAGCTTACCTTCTACATTTTTGGCTCAATCTTAGTAAATATGGTGCCATTTACTGAGATGAGGATTACTGATGAGGATGACAAGTTTGTGAATGAGAATGGAAAAAGTGTGTTTGACACATCAGATTTAAGACACCTGTTAGACTTCAAGTAGAAGTTTGGAGTAAGAAGTTGAATTTATGACTTGACAGTTGAGGAGAAAGAAAAGAGAAATATAATTGGTAGTCATTCACATATTGATAAAATTTAAAGAACAGGACTGGATGCAATTCCTAGGGAGAGAGTATATTAGAGATAAGGACAGCACTCAGGCTCAATCCCCCATATTGAGGAACTCCAATATGTAGACATCAGGAAGCCAAGAAGGGACCACCACCAGCACCACCATCAATACTACCACCAGTACTATCACTATCTACACTACCACCACCATCACCAGCAAATGACCAGGAAGGAGTAACTAGCCAGTAGGAGATGGGGGTGTTCCAGAAGACAAGGGAAGAGAGTGCATCCATCCACACTGCCCAAAGGGGACCACCTTCTTCCAGTTCACGCACTTGATCATGGTCATACTAATACCTGCCAAGTGTTAGGAGGCAAAGGGCAGCCAACAACTCCCAATCAGAAAGGCCATGAGCAGATGATCACCGCAGGCCATGCTCACACAAGCCACACCAGCTCAATCTCTTTGACTGGAGGAACCAGCTTTTTGGAAACAGACCTTTTCAGGCCTTAGGCCTTGGGGTCCTGACAGGAGATTCACTTCCCCTTCCACCATTGCTCTCCACACTTACTGTCTACTCCCTGCCTCATCTGTGAAGGCTGCAGGACATTCACCCTTGGACAATCTGTACAGTTCTTCTAGGGAGAAGCCAAGCTGCTTACTGAGAACATATAGTCTAGAAGCAGCCTTGCCCACATAATTGAGATCCACAGAGAACCTGGATTAGCTGACAATATTGATTACCATGTGATTATCTATGACAAAGAGCAAGCAATGGAAAATCCCTGATCTTCTAATTTATAGTTTATTGACATTTCTTTACTTATCCTTTTATTTTTAATATTTTTTACTTGCTTGCTTTAAGTACATATTTTGTAGAATCATATATTTGGAATTAAATTTTCACAAACTGGTAGAATTAATTTATTCATGTAAATTACTCACACAATAACTATTAATTGGGCACTTATTGTGAATCAGCTCACTATCCTAGATGCTGATTATACAGTTGTGAATAAAACAAAGTCCTTGCTGGCATAGAGCTTATAGTCTGGTAAGGAGACAGCAGTGAAGAAATAAACACAGAAGACGGCAGAGTGTTTTCAGGAAAAGTAAACTAGAATAAAGACTTCAGGGAGTGGTGAACAGAGCTGGAAGTGTGTGTGGGAGGAGGATGTGTTATTTTATATAGAAAAGCCAGGAAGAACTTTTCATAAGTCAGCATTTGATGAGAGGCCTAACAAAAAGTGAGAAAGTAAGCCATGAATCCTGTCCTTCATTGGTCAAGATGCCCAAATCATACTCTAGAAAGACTATTGCAGGCTCTGAGCACACTGCCTTATCCTGTGGAAGTGGGGGTCACTGTGAATTGTCTTGCCATGTCCTATAGACTGAGATATGGTGACTTCAGACTGAGATATTAATCTCCAACCAAAAACATTCTACCGTCTCCACTGTGAGCATGGGCTTGGCCAAAGTCTCTCAAAATCTTGGCTACTGTGCTGAAGCCTTTCACACTCTTGGTTGGGGGATCCCCTAATCCCTTTAAATCTGGATCTTTCTTCCATTTCACTTGGTTTCCTATTTTACTTCAATAGTGATGGACAGTTTTGAAATCTGTTTGCACATCCCAACCTAAAACAGGTACCCTGAAGGAAGATTGAGTCTTTAGTACAGCTGTGGTCTAATTTACAAGGGAAGAAAGGTTGTGGGAGGGTTGGGAGTGTGAAGTACATAAGCAGAACACTTAAAAGGGAAGCGTGATGAGGCCCATAGGATGAAGTCTGGTAAATGGAAGTGGTATAAAGAAAAGCAATCAGTATTTTGAGATAAAAGAGAATAAAATGCAGAAACTATCTTAATGATGTTGGGAATAATAATTAGCCTATAGACAGTAGTAAAATGTTATACAAGATGTAGTGTTAAAAGAAAGACACCATCAGCATCCTCACCCAAATACTGAACTAACTTCACATTATGTATTTAGGTGAAGACAAAAAAGGAAATCTGGAAATAAAATGATATGGGAGCTGGAGCTCATTCAGAATGGAGAATGGGAGAGCTGTAGTTGAAAAATCTATATGCATCCTAGGCCGGGCATGGTGGCTCACGCCTGTAATCCCAGCACTTTGGGAAGCCAAGGTGAGTGGATCACCTGAGGTCAGAGTTTGAGATCAACCTGACCAATGTGGTGAAACCCCATCTCTACTAAAGATACAAAAATTAGCCAGGGATGGTCGTGGGTACCTGTAGTCCCAGCTACTCAGGAGGCTGAGACAGGAGAATTGCCTGAAGCCGGGAGGCAGAAGTTGCAGCGAGCTGAGATTGCAGCACTGCACTCCAGCCTGGGTGACAGAGCTAGACTCCAACTCAAAAAAAAAAAAAAAAATCTATATGCATCCTATTTTACCATTTTTAGGTGAAATTTATTTTAGGCACTTCTTTATTTTTCCCAGTAACATTGAGCTCCACGGGCTTACATTTCTTGTAAGGCTAACTAATGAAATGCCACAGGCCAGATTTTAAAAATATAAGTCTTCATAACTAACAAAAGAAATTACTGAAGGAGATGAAAGGAAAGGCCCTTCAACCCATAGTTGTGGAAGGAGAGAGAACATTCTGCACCATAACACTAACATAAAGAATCTGATTTGACAAAGCATTACATTGAGAAATTGCAAAAGAAGATCAGTCTTACTCTCTTGCAAAATATGGAAGCATGTCTTTTCATAACCATTACTGATTTGTTCTGTTCTCTGCTAACATAAACTTGTCCTTAGGAGAGCTATCGGAAGAGGTCTTGTGATAATCCCACAAAATAGAAAATTATGGCCATTTCTCATGAAACCAATTTCCAAAGAAACATGTAATTCTAATTAATTGTCTTATTTCATAATTTTTGGGCCTGGCCATAATATTTTAAGTGATACCTGGATCTCTAAACTGTATAAATGCTTGTAAGATTTTATATTAATTCAGTGCCATTCTAATTCTCTCATATGTAAGTAAGAAATTGACTATAGACTTCTTTTAAATAAAGATTTTGAGAGCCTTATCTCATTTAAATTCACTTCAGTTTTTATGTAATAGAAAAAGGATATTAATAGTAACACATAAATGTATACAACGTATAAAACATTTTTAAAATGCCAGAATTATACAAAAAACATTTTCAGTGGAAGAACATAAGACAGGAATAAAAGAGCAAAAGTCTCTGTTCTTCCCAAATTAACCTGCAAGTTCAATGATTTTCTTTTTTTTTTTTGAGACAGGGTCTTGTTCTGTCACCCAGGCCAGAGTGCAGTGGTGCAGTCTTGGCTCACTGTATCCTCTGCCTCCCGAGTTCAAACAATCCTCCTGCCTCAGCCTCCTGAGTAGCTGGGATTACAGGCGTAAGCCACCACACTCAGTCAATTCAATGCATTTCTAATCAGAGCTTTTGATGGATTTGGGAAGGAGTTGGAAGAGATTTCTTGAGCTAATTCTAAAATTCACCCCCACTGAGGCTCTTCTTTCTTTTCTGTAGTCCCTTCAATTACAAAAAAAACCAAAAAACCAAAAAACAAAACAAAACAAAAAACACAAAAACAAAAACAAAACATAGAATATAGACAGGTAAAGGCACTGTGTAATCAAAGTGGTGATTCAAATCACCATGCCATAGAGTAGAGAATATTTTGTAAATTCCCACTCACTTACACACAAAGGCAAATCTCATGTGGATTATATATATATATATATATATATATATATATATATATATTAAAAATGATCAGTTATATCAAACTTCTAGAATCAAATTTAGAACAATATTTTAAAAATCTTGAAGAAGAAATGACCATTGCAAATATAATATGGAACCTGGGAACTAGTCAGAAAAAGGCTGGCAAAATCAACAAAAATAAACAACGGGAAATGGGCTATCTATTCAATAAATGATGCTGGAATAACTGGCTGGACATACAAAGAAGAATGAAGCTGGACCCATAATTCTCATCCTATGCAAAAATTAAGATGAATTAAAGATTTAAATGTAAGACCTAAAACTATAAAAATCCTAGAATAAAATCTAGGAAATACCCCTCCTGATATAGACCTTGGCAAATAATTTATAGCTAAGTTTCCAAAAACAATTGCAACTAAAACAAAAATTGTCAAGTGGAACATAATTAAACTAAATAACTTCTGCACAACAAAAGAAATTACCAGAAGACTAAACAGACAGTCTTCAGAATGGGAGAAAATTTTTGCAAACTGTGCATATGACAAAGGTCTAATAACCAGAATCTAGAAGGAACTTAAACAAACCAACAAGCAAAAACCCAAAAATCCAATTTAAAAATGGGCAAAGGACATGAACAGACACTTCTCAAAAGAAAACATACAAGTGGTCAACAAACATATGAAAAAATGCCCAACATCACTAATCATCAGATAAATTCAAATCAAAATCACAAGTGAGATATCATCTCACACCACTCAGAATGGCTATTATTAAAAAGTCAAAAAAATAAAAATAACAGATGCTGGCGAGGTTGTGGAGGAAAAGGAACGCTTATACATGATTGGTGGGGGTGTAAAGTTAGTTCAACCATTGTGTAAGACAGTGTGGTGATTCCTCAAAGACCTAAAGACTGAAATACCATTTGACTCAGCAATCCCACTACCTTTAAGTATATACCCAAAGGAAAATAATTGATTCTATCAAAAAGATACATGCATTCATATGTTCTTTGTAGTGTTATTCACAACAGCAAAGACATGGAATCAACCTAGTTGCCCATTAACAGTGAATTGGATAAAGAAAATGTGGCACAAATATACACCATGAAACAGTATGCAGCCATAGAAAGAATGAAAACATGTCCTTTGCAACAACATAGGTGGAGCTGGAGGCCGTTATCCCAAGCAACTTAATGCAAGAACAGAAAACCAAATACTGCATGTTCTTACTTAGAAGTGGGAGCTAAAGATTGAATACACATGAATACGAAGATGGGAACAAGAGACACTGGGTATCACTAGATGGGGAGGGAGAGACGGAGGGTGGCATGGGCTGAAGAACCACCTGTTCAGCACTATGCTTACTGCCTGGGTGATGGGATTTTTGGGACCCCAAGCCTCAGCATCACACAATTTACCCATGTAACAAACCTGCACATGTACCCTTTAATCTATAATAAAAGTTGAAAAAAGAAAATAATAATAAGCCTTAGCATTAAAAAATAGTTCATTTGTAACATAAAAATTAAGTAAATTCTAATTTGTTCTTACTTCTTTTCCCACTGTGTTTTTCCAAAGTAGAATTGTTTTCAACATCCATGGTATCTAGAAAGTGACAGGTAGTGGTCAGAGAACTGTAATTTATAAGTAAAATTTACAAATCTTATGACAATTCATTCTACATGGAAGGCTTGGGTTTAAACAATATTCTGAGTATAATTTATCTGTCTTCTTTCCAAAGGAAACAGATACTGAATTGATGTCTAAGGTCTTCCTCTAGTTCTCTGAGACTTTGAAACAGCTCCTAATTACTTAACTAGGCACCAGTTTCCTCATTTATGAAACAGGGATGGCAGCAGTTATCCTGTTCAGCTTTAAACTTTTTATGAATATTAAATATGATCTTATTTGCAAAAGTTAGTAGGAAATCACTATATAAATCAATAACAGACCAGAGGATCTCTTTCAAAACTATGTGTTTTTAGCTTAAGAGTAGGTATCTGAGGCTTTTTCCTGACAGGTAGCAGGACTATCTGTCTTTTTAGGCCTTTCCAAAGTTGTGACAAAGTGGCACTATTACCTGTGAGTGGAAGAATGCGTTTTTGTTTTTTTGTTTGTTGCAAGAAGAAGAGTGGAACCTGCTTTATGTATTCAATGTTTAGCATTGATATGCTAATATAGCAAGTGAGATACTGCTGTTTTTCCCAGTGTTTTTTACTACCTAAGAGAGCTCATTCTGTTAAACAAGAGTTTATAATGATCTCTTGCCTCCCAGCAGTTCCCAAAAGGGTCAGGTTAGGCAAATGCAGAGAACAGGATTCTGGCATGGACTGAACCTGTTCTTTGTCACAATCTGCTCACAGTCAAGTGCAGCAGGAAAGGAAGGCTATGATTTCAGACTTTTGAAATTCTGAGGCTTGAGGCCTGTGATCCTACTTCCTGTTGGTGATCCAGAGGCTGCTTGATGCTCCGCTTCAACTCTGATCACTTCCCACATCCCTACCCAGTGTCTGTGAAATCGACTGAGCCACTTCCATCCCCAGACCCTAGGGCAGCCTTACCCATCATGCCAGATGCTTGGCTACTTTCAGGCCTTGCTTCTTGGCTTCTTGGCACACCTTTTGGAAAACACATGACACAGGGGCACTTCTCATTTTCAGGTTCTTGTAGCTCTGATCCTAAATTGTGATTTGTAAAAATTTTTATTTGTGCTTACTCTCCTCCTGAGATTCTCCTTTCCCTCAATGTTAGTGATTACCCACTCCCCACAGCTAAATTAAGGGATGGGCGCTACCTCTGAAACCTTTTTCTTTTGTTGTTCCTCACTGTATTTGTCCCTCCTGTTCATGAATAACCCTGAGAATTTCATCTTGAAATAAAGGGCCAATTAATCATATGTTTCAGTGATGGAGAACACTGGAGGAGCAAAGGCTGGTTTTAGGGAAAAAGATGATGTGCCTAGTGTTGGAGGTGTTGAGACTGAAGTTTGAAGATACTGAGTGGTGAAATCTAAGGTCTTCAGGACCTCGGACAGGAGCCTTCTGACACTTGGATGAATGAGTTTAGAGGAGAGGGCTGGCTGGAGATACACAATGTAGGAATCATGAGGTTGTGGGTGGTGGCTGAAATTATAGGAGTGGATGAAATGCCTGGGTGAGGCCTTTTGTAATCTGGGTGAGTCAGAGGGGCCAGGGGATAACTTACTCTGAAAGCTTACTGCTATTATGAATCATATCTTGTGCTAAGGTTTCTTTTAACTCGTGGTCATTTCAGATCCCACAGTTTCTCCATCATTTTCTTCTCTCCCTTTTATACTTCCCTCTTCTCACCTCCATTTTCTCTCATGTTTTAATTCTTTATCTACATACTTGACATTGTACCACATTTTTTACACCACTCCATTTTATCACCCTTTCTGTGTGTCTCATTCCACCAGTTTTCCTGTTTACGTCTCTAGATCTAGTTTTATTATTGAAGTGAAATTCTTTCTACTGTCACTTACCCCTTCTGTTCTCTCTTCTAGCTTTGTTTCTCTGAATCTTATCTTGATCGTTTGACTGTTTTCACAATTTCAATCTTTGTCTTTATCCACATTTTCTTTATCTGTATTCATCTTTATCTCAGATTATTACCTTATCACCAAATGCCTGCTCTTGGGACACTGACCACATAGCCATCTCTATGTGGTCTGTTCCCTATGAGCTTTCTACCTTGCAGGGCTGTCAAATAATCACAAATTTTATTTTCACGTTTCTGGTACAATTTCTGAGAAGTATTTTGAAAATTATCCCTCTTCCCCCACAGAACTCCCTGACCTGGAATATTTGGATTCCTTGTCCACTTAGAAAAATTTGAAGCTGGCTCTTATGTCTTTTCATTTGGTGACTCCAGCCTACCTTTCTCCACTTTTTTCCTTACTTTATCCGCTCAGTGTCTCCTCCTTCTATTCAGGAGCCAAGCTCTTCTTTTTCTTTTGGCTCCCTCAAACCCAGTCTGTGCACAATTCTCTGTGTGTGTGGTGTGTATGTGTGTGTGCATATGTTTTGGAGGAGAGGTAAGGTAAAGAAGAAACAACTTTTCCTCCACACAAGTGGGAAAACAGAGATAATTGATAATTAACATCATAATTTGCCTCTCCATCACAAGCTAATGGGCTGTATCTCTTCTGACTCTCTTTGTTTATTTATTGGAGGAGCTTTGAATTCACAGGACAATGAAGACAAACAAGGAAATAACAGACTATCAACAGTGAACAGGAAACCAGGGAACCTGTCTCAATGTGCTCATGCTGAGCTATCTTCAGAGGTTAGATGAACTGACAAAAAAATATACCTACATCAATGAGTACACCTCATAGCCCGACTCTTTCTGGCCACATCTGATTCTCCTCTTGATTTCTTATTTTCTGCCCATTGCCCTGCGGCTATACATTTTTGTCTCTATCTCTTTGATTCTGTAAGCTCATCTCTGATTTTTTCTTGTCTCCTGTGTTGCTTTTTCTATTTTCATCAATGATGTTCTATTCTCCTCTATTTCTATGTTTATCCACTTTGCTTCTATCTTTATAGGTGTTTTGTATATTACATAGCTGGTTCCATTCCTATCCTCTCTGTTTCTGTGATTTTTATTTTTTCCTCCATAAAGATGTATATGTATTAACCTCTACATACACGCACACACTCATATGTTATATGTAATAAATATATGCATGTGTACACACACATACACACACACACATTTGTTGTTAAATAACCTTTCTTGCATCAGGCACTGGTATAGTCTCCTGTGAATATCTGAGTTCCTTGTGCATCTTCTCTGGACTTTGACTTAAATGATACAGCTATTATCTTTCTGTCTGTTACATACAAAAGTCAACCATATGAGACACCTGGCTTGCTAGTCTCTATTGTTCTTAAGTTTTTTGGCCCTAATACTTCTGTCCATTTATTTCCTCACCCCAAAATGGGTATAGTGAGAGTTAGCCTGACTATGTCTTAAACATTTTGTGATGACATCTGTACATCTATTTCCCTCACCCCAAAATGGGTATAGTAAGAGTCTGCCTATGTCTTAAAAATTTTGTGATGACAAAATAAGATCTTATTTGCCAAAATATATTGAAATAACACAATATAATCCAATTACATGATGAAGGACATCTGTCAAAAACTATACTAAAGTTTGAGAGTGTTTGATCTGAAGTTTTTATTTCTGTCTATAATTACATAGTAGGAGTAGTTGTCTTTAGTGGCTTTACAATTACAAATGACATTGATGTCAACCCATTTATGACTATAAAAACCTAAGATTTTAGTGTTAATAGGAATGAGAGCAGGTTTTAAAAAAAGATACCACAAGTTTGCTATTTATTTCTTCTACAACAGCAATATATAATTACATACATTTAGTCAGTGAGACTCATTCTGTTAAACATGAGTTTATCATAATTTCCTGCCTCCTTCCATTTTCTAAAATGCAAAAAGCTCCCAGATGAACTGGATACAAGGCAGTCAAGGTGCTCAGAATAAAAAGGGTCTGGAAACAGTAGGTTTTAATTCAGATTCCTGACATTCTGCAGGCCAAGTCTTGGTATCCTAATCTTCTTTACCTGACCCACTTCTTAGGGGTGAGCTGCAGGTTTCCTGGGGCTCTTCTCCATTACTCAGCTCTGAAAAGTCAGTGCTGCTGAAACCTGCAGAAAAAAAAAAATTCCTTAACAGTCTTAGTCTGAGTCTTCGGAACCAGCAGGGAATTCTTTAAAAGAAAAACTGGACAAGAGAAGCTTGTGTAGGAGTTTGTCCACTTAGACAGGTAGGACAAGGACAAGCTCCTACCACTAGGCCACCCTTTGGCTTTGATCATCTGACCTGCTGGTCAAGATTGCTCCAGCAGCCATCTCTGAGGCTGGCGCTGGGGACGACGTTGTTTCTTACATTTCTTACCCTTTCATTTGTTTGTACATACTTCTGCTTCCATCTCAGTATCTTATCCAAGGGAACCATGGAAGCAACATCTTAAGGATGTCAGAGCCTCCATCAGCTGAGCCTTAAATGACTGTGTGGGCACCCCTTCCACTCAGGAACTACTTTATCCTATTTATGTGAGTGAAAAATAAACTTGTGTTGCACTTGTGCCTTTGAACATTTTGAGGCTTATGTTTTATACCAGCCCAATTCATCTAATTGAAAATGTAAAATGCAAAGCATCTAAAATCCCCCAAAATTAAATTTTTTGTTTTAAAGGCTATGAAAAAAAAGGGAACATAGCTTTTGTAGCAAAGAAAGGCATTTGTTACATTGAGAGTTTTTAATTGCTCTTACGTCTCTTCTTGTTGTATATTCTCCAAGTAGATGTACTTCCAGAAGTCATAGGATCTAGAAAGGAAAACCAAACCAATAATGTCTAACTAAAAGATCTATAAATCTTATGACTACTTACACTGTTGACAGAATTTGGACTATATATATTCCACAAGGATCATTTCCGTCTCCTCCCACTAATGGGAAAGGGATTACTATCAAATGGAGCATAGACCCACAATCCTTTAGGCCTAATTGCAAAATCAAAGACTTTTTTTTTTTTTTTTTGAGACAGGGTCTCACTCTGTCAGCCAAACTGGAGGGCAGTGGTGCAATCTCAGTTCACTGCAGTCTCAACCTTCCAGACTCAAATGATCCTTCCACTTCAGCCTCTCAAGTCATTGGGACTACAGGCACACACCACCACATCTAGCTAATTTTTTGTAGAAATGGAGTTTTGGCACATTTACTAGACTGGTCTTGAACTCCTGGGCTCAAAAGATCCACATGCCTCACCCTCCCAAAGTGTTGGGATTACAGGCATGGGCCACTGCACCTGGCCTCAAAGAAATTTTGATAACCAATATTGTTTTTATAGATTTGCAGCTAATTTGGCAGGGAATCTGGACTTGAGTTGCCATGAGTTCATGTAAAATCCTATTATATTTGGTGTGAATATTTATATAATTTGCAGCAGAAACATTAGTATATTTGAGAATAGGACTCTGCCTTGGATCCTAGTAGGGTATTTTGTTATATGTAGAATATAAACTACATTGCCTTTCTAAAATAATAAAATATTTTTTGAACTTTGAAGTACATCTGGCTTTGAAGGTTTTATAGAGGATTATGAACATTTATGAAGAATTCAGGCTGCTAGTCTTGTCTCTTCCTATAACTTTCCATATGTGACGTGCAAAGAAAAAGGATCGTTTAGTGTGCCCGAGTTTCCCCATCTGTGAAATGGGGGGAACAATAGTTATTTTGCCCACCTTTTATATTATTGTAAAGATGCAAGAAGATCTTATTTTCAAATATATTTTAAAATATCACTATTTGGCCAATATCATGTTGGGGGCCATCTGTCAAAAGCTATGAATTGAATTTGATGGTAAGAACTAGGAGCCTTTCTTTCTGTCAATAACTAGAGAGTATGACCAAAGGCTTTGGAATTTTGAACAAGTTTGTGACAAAGTCAAGCAATAACAGACTACTGTACATTCTCTTCTCTACAAAATAAGGAATGGGAAGGAGTAGAAATTGATACAATAAATCCAACACATTGGAGTTAGGTCTGGCAATGATATGGTTTAGCTGTGTCCCCACCCAAATCTTATCTGGAATTCTCATGTATTGTGGGAGGTCCCCGGTGGGAGGTAATTGAATCACAGGGGCAGGTCTTTCCTGTGCTGTTCTTGTGAATATGTCTCATGACATGTGAACTATTATATAAGGGTGAGTTTCCCAGCACAAGCTGTCTTCTCTTGTCTGCTGCCAAGAGAGATGTGCCTTTCACCTTCTGTCATGATAGTGAAGACTCCCCAAACATGTGGAACTATAAGTCCATTAAACCTCTTTCTTTTGTAAATTACCCAGTCTCAGGCTTATCTTTATCAGCAACATGAAAATGGACTAGCATATAGCAGTATGTAGTAAACAGGGCACTGCCACTCAACCACAACCATCTTGTTAAGCCTGAATTTATAGTCCAAATGCAGACTTCTTTCTTTGCATTTTTCAAAATGGCCAGATGAAATAGATGCAGAGAACTGACTCCTGGTCTTAACAAGACCATAGCTGTTGTCTGTGCTCAGAGCACAGTGCACCAGGGAAGAGGCGCTCTGAAATCAGAGCCCTGAAATCAAGGGGGCTGTTCTTACCCTTCTTGCCGTGCAGTGCCCTGATTAAGACTTTTGGAATTTCCTCCTCCTCACTGGATTCTGAAGAGTCATGGTCTTGTCCTATCACTGCAGAAAGGAGCAAATGTCCTTTGGAGGTCTCAATATACGACAAAGGAGCCAAGACAGAAGAATATTCCATGAAAAGGAAACTAGGAAAAATTTGCGATGCTCTGAAACTTCAGGGCAAGAATGTCCATGCCTTCAGACCTCCATCATTCATCTTTTGATTCAAATTTGTGTGGCTCAAGGTTAGTATTTTATCCCTCACTGCCACTTGAGCTTGAGGCTGAGAAACTTTTAGCCCCACTGGGCATCTCTGCTTTGTCTTGGCCCTCTGTCATCTTACACCATGTTATCTTTCTTTGTTTACTTGTCTCTTTATGGATTTGTTGTAGTTTTTGTATATGGATTTGCATTTATTTACAAATTTGCTTCTCTCTCAGGACAACCATGGAAGTCTGGGATTGAAGAAGGCAGGTCTTCTACTTGCCTGTTTTCCTGAAGAACTGCTTGAAGCAGAGTGCAACCTCTCTCCCATCTAAAAATCCTTGAAATATTCAGTTAAAAAAAGATAAACTTCTAGTACAAAAATAAAAAACCTTCTATTGTGTTGGAGTCATTGACTTCTTTGGGTTTACAGCAATTAGTCAACCTAACTAATACAAAAGCTAAAATAGGAACCACTGAAATTTAAAGCAAATTTGTATTCTATTCTGAAGGATATAGCAAGGAATTAGACCGACTCTTTTGTAGAAAATATTGTTCATTTCTAACCATGGAGAGTTGTTATTTTCTCTTACCTCTTTTCCTAGAGCTTTCTCTGAATATAGATGATTTTCTGAAATCCATGGGGTCTGTAAAAAAATAATAGAGAGAAACCCGTTATTTGTATACAAGAGACTTATAAATTCTATAAGTCTGACATGGCAAATGGGCTTGGGTTAATGATGAAGTTTTGATGAGCGTTTTTCTCTCTCCTTCTAGTGAATCTAGCTCTGGGGGTTTGGGGTCATAATGCTGGGATTCTGCCCAGCTCTCCCTATAATCTTCTGTGTGTATTAATTGCAAATGCCTCTTTTTAATTCTTTTTTTCAACTTTTATTTTAGGTTTAGGGGTACATGTGAAGGTTTGTCACATGGGCAAATGTATGTCACAGGAGCTTGTTGTACAGATGATTTCATCACCCAGGTATTAAGCCCAGTACTCAATTGTTATCTTTTCTGCTCCTCTTTCTCCTCCCACCCTCCACCCTCAAATAGACCCCAGTGTCTTCTGCTTCCTTTTTTTGTGTTCATAAGTTATTATCGTTTAGCTCCCACTTACAGGTGAGAACATGTGGTATTTGGTTTTCTGTTCCTGTGTTAGTTGGCTAAGGATAATAGCCTTCAGCTCCATTTATGTTCTCTCAAAAGACATGACCTCATTCTTTTATATTTATTTATTTATTTTCTAGACAAGGTCTCACTCTGTCACCCAGGTTAGAGTGCAGTGGCACAGTCATAACTCACTGCAGCCTCGACTTCCCAGGCTCCAGTGACTCTCTCACCTTAGCCTCCCAAGTAGCTGGATCACAGGTGCACACCACCATGCCCAGCTAATTTTTGTATTTTTGGTAGAGATGGAGTTTCTCCATGTTGCCCAGGCTGGTCTTGAACTCCTGAGCTCAAGCAATCCACCTGTCTCAGCCTCTCAAAGTGCTGGGATTACAGGTGTGAGCCACTGCACCTAGTGGTAAATGACTCTTAAACGTCACTAGCTCCCATTTTCTAGTTATCCTATCTCCCTGTCAAAATTTTTGTGATGGGAAAATGAAGCTTCATTTACAAAAGCCCTGTGAAAAATCCCGATGTAAGCCAATGAGTAAACTATAATTTGAATATGGGTATAGCTGAAGTCACTTTTTTTGCCCATCAATAATGAAATCGCATCACAAATTACTCTTTGAATACTTTCTAAGCTTGTAATTAAGACAGTATTATCAAAGAATAAAGAAAGATTGTGCTTATCATGCTCTATCAAATATAAAGGGTGGTAGTAGAGAATAAGTACATTATTTCAACTCTTTAGCATTAATAGATATGATAGTTTGTGTGTAAAAAGACTGTTACTTTACTAGCATATTATAGCTATATTTTCAATATATCAATCAATTGATCCAATCCAATTAAACAAGAGTTCATGTGACCTTCCTTGTGTCTTCCATTTCTCAATAGGGCCAGAGAGGTTAAATGTAGAAAATGGTATTCTAGAATTTATAGAATCAAGGCATATGGAGACTGCTCAGAATAAAATTAATCAAGGAAACAGAGCTCTGGATTTGTACTCTGGATGTGTACTCAAGATGCAGCAATGTTTTATAACATCAAGATGAGGCAATGTTTTATAACATCAAGATGCGGTAATGTTTTCTCAGGTTGCAATTCTAATATTCTTACCTGATACAATCTGAGGTCGTGAGCAAGTGGCTTGTTGGTCCTCCTCTTCCTCACTTGCTTCTAAAGGGTTGTCATTATTGACCACTGCACAAAAGAATAGGATTCTTTAGAGGTCTTAGTGTGTAACCAAGGAATCAGCTCAGTAGGAAATTCCCTAGTTAGAAAACCTTGAAAATCCATGCAAGTCCTCACCTGTCCTAGGCCACGCTTGTCTTTCCTTTCAAGTTACCTGCGTTGTGGGTTAGTGATACTCCGTTCTTGTCCCCAGAGGGAAACTTTGGTTTGCATGGCCTTTGCTTTCATACTTATTTTACTTCTCATCCCTTCTACTTGCCATTCCACATTTCCTTTGTTTCTGCCTCTATTTTTCATGCAGGGAAACCTTGAAGATCTTCAGTTAAAGATGTGAGCCTCCTCTACCTCCTACCAACCCAGTGCCTTCCCAAATTGTTTACAAGGCTGAGAAATAATCTTCCTTTGTGTTTGAGCCAAATACATATTTTGGGACTATCTTTTAGAGCAGTTTGCTTACACCAAGATCAAAGTTAGGGTACATCCTGTCTAAACACTAAGGCAAATTTACATTTTACTTTGAAAGATACAGTGAGAAATTAGAATGAATGTATTATTCAACATATTGTTATAACATCAAGATGAGGTAATATTTTTCTTTATTCTTAGGTCTTTCCCTAGTGTATTTCCCCTAAAGTGGCATGTTTCTAATATCCTCTGGATCTAGAAAGTAAAGGGAAAAACAAATCAATCAATTTGCACACTAAAAAGTTATAAATCTTATGCTGCAAATATAATTGAGATAATAGAAGATTTTGATGATGCTTCTCTCTTTCATTTCACAAAGGAAGTAACTTAGAATCCAGGATGCTAGTCTTATCTTTCCTTTAATTTACCATGAGATTTTGGAAATGACTTTGAAACATTTATGTAATTGTGTTTTCTCATCTAGGAAATAAGGATGACAATCTCTATTCTGTTTACCCTTTTAAGGTTATTGTAAATTTAAAAATAAGACAATTTGCAAAAATCTTTTGAAAGATTACTAAATGTGCCATGACTTACTGAAGAACTCTATCAGAAACAATGCTTCAGGTTTCAGAATACTTTATCTCAAGAGTTTATTTTTGCCAACCCCAGATAGTTGGATTAAATGTCTTTTGACCCTATCCAAACTTTGTGATCAGATGACAATAAGATGTTCCTATAAAGGATTATTTAACTTTCTGTTCTCTATAAAGGTCACAGTATAAATCTACACTATATAGCCATAACAACTAGTTGTTTTTAAAAATAAACTCATCATTTGGTTAACCTATTCCTGCTATACAATCAATTTATGGGTATGCAAATTGATTAATAGAATCCATCAAGAAAGAAGGCTAATTCTCAAAAATACGTTTATAACAATTTCTTGTCTCCCTGCATTTTCCAAAAAGGTTAAGTAAAATTAATGCAAAGAATGGGATCTCAGGGTAAACTGGACCCAGCCTATAGAATGTGCTCAGAATAAAATGCATGAGGAAAGAGTAGCTCTTAAATCAGATTCTCACAGCCCAAGCCTTGCTCTCCCAACTTTCCTTACCAGGCTCACTTTTCAGTGCTGAGATGCAGACTTCTACGGGCTCATCAACGTCACTGGATCCTTCAGAGTCCTCACTGCTGATGACTGTGCAAAGGAGCAAAACCCATTAAGAGCCTCAGGGTGTGACCAAGGAGTCCATGCCCCAGAAATGTCCACAATAAGAGCAGTAGGAAGAGCTGGGAAGCTAAGTTAACTCAAGACCCTGGACTGCTCCTCGAATGTATGCCACCTGCAGTTTGTTCTAGGTTCTTAACCAAAAGCTGATAAAATTGACACACAAGGCAGTTGTGCCCACCCACTGACACTCTTCTTATCCCAACCCTCATTCTACTTTTTTCTATCACTCTTATTTTATTTCTCATCTTTCCTCTGTTGTGCCATCTCCCCTGCTTCTGCCTCTGTTTCTGGTGATGGTGTCTCTTTATACCTCTTTGTCTTGGTGTGTTTCTCCTCACATCTCCTCTTGTGAATATTTTGACTCCTTGATCTTCTTCTTTTTTTTAAAAGCTCCTCTCCCATGCCTTCCTTTCTTACTTTATTTTTATTTATATTTTTCCTTATATTTTGAGATAGAGTCTTGCTCTGTCGCTGAGCTGGAGTGCAGTTGCACAGTCTTGGCTCACCGCACCTTCTGCATGCTGGGCTCAAACAATGCTCCTGCCTCAGCTTCCCAAGTTGCTGGGACTATAGGCATAAGCCACCTTGCCTGGCTAATTTTTATGTTTTTTGCAGACATGGGGTTTCACCGTGTTGCCTAGGCTGCTCTCGAACTCCTGGACTCAAGCGATCCGCCTGTCTTAGCCTCCCAAAGTTCTGGGATTACAGGTATGAGTCACCAGGTGCACCCCTCTCTGACTTCAGAAATAGCCTCTCTGACATTCTTACTTAATACCTCCATTTCTGACTTCTGGCATTTTCCCGACTGCTAAGGACTTTCTTCTGTCAAGCTGAAGACTCACTGCATCAGGTGCCAGCCTCTTTCCCTTAGCGCCCCATCCCAGGCTAACTGCATTGCCCCGATGAGCCCTGATGAAATCCCCAAGCCCCTTACCTGGTAACCTGTGACTCACAGTTACAAATTCTCCCAGTTGGCCTTACCTATTATGTCAGACACCTGGTTATGATCAGTCCTTGCTTTGGCTTGGCGCTCAACTTTTGAATTAAAAAACGGCTTTTCCTTCTTTATATCCACCAGTCGCACAGAACAGGAATTAATTTGGACTCCGTGGTTGAGTAGCTGTGACCCTGGACCAAATTGTAACAAATGAAGAATTTTCATTTGTCTCTCCCGTGGACCTCCTTCACTATCATTAATAACTCCCTCTCTGCAATTTCACTGCTGGGGATAGGCTTTCACCCCACCTCCCTGGTTTTTTTTGTTTTTGTTTTTGGTCAACTCTGTTCCTTCCTTTGTGCCACTCTTGGCTCTGTTTTGTTTTTTAGCTTTCCCTTTCCCTACTCTTCTCATCCTTTGATGGCTAACATTTTGCTTTTTTAAAAAAGTGAAAATTATAATTGTCATATAAGACACATGAATAAAAGTGAGTTTTGAATGATCACAAAGGAAGTAAATCACTTTGATCAAGAAATACCCCAGAAGCCTCCGAATGATACTTCCCACTGTTTCCACTGACTTGCTCAAAGCCAGCTACCAGCTAGGCTTCCAATAGCTAGATTAATTTTGCCTCTCGTGTAATTTATATAAATAGAATCATCTTCTCTTTTCTCTTGCTCTTTCCCTCTCTCCCCCCTCTCTCCCCCTCTCTCAATATATATATATATATATATATATATATATATCCCCAAAGAAGCCAGCTCCACCCAAATTATATGTATATTTTACTCAACATGCTTGTGAAAGTCGTCTGCATTCATTTTTGTATAATTATTTTCACTGCTATATAGTATTCCATTACAGAATTAAGCCATGAAGTATTTATTCATTTGTACAATTTCAAACGTTTGGCTTCTATGAATAATGCTGCCCTGAGCTTTCTTTTCTATGTGTTTTGGTGAACATAACACACACTTCTGTTGGTTTCTGCTGAGGAATGTAATTGTTGAGTTATAGGGCATGTGCATTTTCAACTTTGGAAGATTATCCCAAACTGTTTTCCCAAAAGCAGTGTGGATAGACCTTCACCCCACCTCCTTGTTTTTCCTTTTGCTTGACTCTGTCATTGAGCAAAAGGAAAGACAGAGATGAAAATAAAAAGAGAGATTTCCAAATTCCAGTAAGTAAAGGAATTTGGTGTGGTGGGAATGTGGCATGAAGGGGTAAGAGGTGGGTGATGGGAAGCATGCAGCTGCATGGTGGGCATCCTTTAATTCACCACTCCAAGCAGTATTGACCTACTGCTAAGGGCCACGTGAAGGCACTGAGTTTCAAACAGGAAAGTCATATCAACTGGTTTCTATTTTGGAAAAGTCCACTCAGCTGAAGTTGAGAGGAGCAAGACTGGAGGCCAGACAGGAGACTGTTTCTCTAGTTTTAGTGAGAGTGACAGGGATCTGGATTAGGGTGTTAGCCCTGGGGATGAAGAGAAATGGACAAATTAGAGATATTTTAAAGTTGATATTGACTGAAGTGGCTAACAAAATGAAAGTTTTGGGCTTATAGAAAAATAAAAATATAATTAGAAATTTGGGGAGGAGCAGAGCAAGATGTCAGAATAGGACCCTCCAACCCTCCTTCCCCCGCAGAAATACTAATGTGAACAATTGCCTATGCATGAAAATACCTTTGCAAGAGCTGAGGAAACCAGGTGAAAGACCACAGCACCTGGGTGCAGCACAGAAATAAGAAACAGCACATTGAAAAGGGCAGGAAGAAAAGTTTCACATGTCATCCTTTCCCCAACTCCAGGAAGCACAGCGTTGAGAGAGATACCATATGCTTGGGGAAAGGAGAAGGAAGTGAGCACCAGACTTTGCCTTGGACCTAAACCATAGAACCATCTTCAGTGAAACCCAGTGCCAGGCAGGCTCCCAAGGCCCCAGACTCCAGCCAATACCCATGGTGTGAACCTCCAAGCTCACTGTGATCCCAACCTAAATCCTGCAGCCCCAGGATTCAGGCCAACCCTGCAAACTCAGTCTCCAGCCTGCTAAAGCACTATTTCAGACTCTGTAACCCATGATCTGGACCAGATTAAGTACCAAACTGGACTCAGTGGCACCAGGCTTTAGGTCCATCCCAGCAGCAAGCTGGCTTCAATAGCACTGGGCTTCAGGCCCACTCAAGTACCTGAAGAAGCCTGCACCACTGCTGGTGTAGAGCCCTGCAGATTCTGGCTCAAGGTCACCCCCAGAACAGACCTGCCCACTGGTTGCCATAGGCACCAGACTAGCCTGTTTGAGGACTCCAGCAGCAGGCCTGCCCTTGCATCTGCAAAGACTTGGTAAGTCCCTACTTTCTCAAATGCACAGAGCAAATGTAAGGCAACAAGAAATATAAAAACCAAAGAAACATAACATGACTAAAAGAACACAATAATCTCCCCATAGCAGACCCCAAAGCAATGGAGATAACAAACTGCCTCACACAGAATTCAAAATAATTGTTTTAAGGAATCTCAGGAAACCTCAACAAAATACAAAGAAATAATTCACTAAAATCAGGAAGACAATAAATGACCAAAATGAGAAGTTTAACAGAGATATTGAAATTATTTAAAAAATGAAACAGAAATTCTGGACCTGAAAAATGCAATGAATAAAATTTAAAAAGGCATCAGAGAGCATCAACAGCAGAACTGATCATGCAGAAGAAAGAATCTCAATTCAAAGACAGGTTATTTGGAATACAGTTAGAGAAGAAAAAGAAAAAACAATAAGTTATGAAGAAAGCTTATAGGATTTATGAAACACATCTAAAAAGCAAATATTTGAATCATAGGACTTCATAAAAGACAAGAGAAAGACAAAGGTAGAGAGTTAATTTAAAAAGATAATAGTACAAAACTTTGCCAATCTGGTGAAAGACATAAAATTTCCAGGAGCAGGAAGGTCAATGGTCTCCAATCAGATTCAATCCAAATAAGACTACACCAAAACATACCATAATCAAGCTGTCAAGATTTAAGGACAAAGAGAGTATCCTGAAGGTGATAAAAGAAAAGAAGCAAGAAACATATGAGGGAGATTTAATAAGAATAGCAGTGAACTTTTTAGTAGAAACCTCTTTCACAGATAAGGAGAGAATGAGATGAAATATTCAAAGTGTCAAAGGGGGAAAAAAAACTGCCAACCAAGAATACTTTTCATAGCAAAGCTATCTTTCAGAAATAAAGGAGAGAGAAAGAGTCTCCCAGGAAAACAAAAGATGAAAAGGTTCATTACCACCAGAACTGTTTACAAGGAATGCTAAAGCTGAAAGAGATAAATGCTAACTAATAATATGAAAATATAAGACAGTATAAAACTCACTGGTAAAGTAAATGTATGATCAAAATATAGAATACTCTAATACTGTAATGGTGGTGTGTAAATCACTTCTACAGCTAGTACAAAGGTTAAAAGACTTTTTTTTTTTTAAAAGTAGCTACAATAATTTGTTAAGGTATACACTATATAAAAAAGATGTAAATTATGACATCAAACATTTTAAATAAGAGAGTAAAGTGCAGTTTTTGTATGCAATCAAAATTATCAGCTTAAAATAGCCTGTTACAACTATAAGATGTTTTATGTGAACTTCATGTTAACCACAAAGCAAAAAGTTACAGTGAATACACGAAAGATAAATAGGAATAAAAGTATTTCACTAGAGAAAATCACTTAGTCACAAAGGAAGACAGTAAGAGAGAAAGGAATAAAGACTTTGTAGACAACCAGAAAACAATAAATAAAATGGTTGTAGAAAGTACTCACTTATCAATAATTATATTAAGTGTAAATAGATTAAATTCTCCAATCAAAAGACACAGAATGGCAGAATGAATTTAAAAAACATGACCCAAGTATATGCAAACTATAAAACACTCACTTCACTTTTAAGGAGACACAGACTGAAAGTGAAAAGATAGAAAAAGATATTTTATGCAAATGGAAATGAAAGAGAGAAGACACAGCTCTACTTACATCAGATGAGATACAGTTTGAATCAAATAATATAAAACAAGGCAAAGAAAGGTCATGACAAAACCAAGCATGGTGGCTTATATCAGTGAAATTGTTGCTTGAGCCCAGGAGTTTGAGACCTGCCTGGGCAACACAGGGCAATCCTGTCTTCACAAATAACAACAACAATAAATTAGTCAGATTTGGTGGTACATGCCTGTCACCTCAGCTACTTGGGGGAATTGCCTGAGCCCAAGAGGTTGAGGCTGCAGTGAGCCATGATTACACTCATGCACTCCAGTCTGGGTGACAGAGCAAGACCCTATTTCCAAAACAAAAACAAAAGAAACAAAAAGAAAGAAAGAAAAAGAGAAAGTCATTATGAAATGATGGAGTCAATTCATCGAGATGATATAACAATTGTAAACATATGCACTTAATATTTGAGCAATGAAATATAAAAAAAAAATTAACAGATGTGAAGCAATGAGAGACTAATACAATAATACTAGGGGACTTCCACACCCTACCTTCAGCCATGGACAGAAAATCAATAAGAACACATCAAGCTTAAACTATAGTTTAGACCAAGTGGATCTAAAGGCATATATAGAATATTTGATCTACCAGCAGAAAAATACCATTCTTTTCAGTTGAACCTGGGACACTCTCCAGGATACATCATATGTTAGACTACAAAACAATTTTTAACAAAATCAAGAAGGCTCAAATTACATCAGATATATTTTCTGATCACAGTGATATGAAATTAGAAATCAGTAATAAGGAATTTTGAAAAGTTTGCAAATACATGGAAATTAAGTACACCCTCGAACAACCAATAGGTTAAAAAATTTTCCTATTAATTTATTCATTAATTAACTTAATATGAAAAATTTTTAACCCTTGGGACAAATAAAGATAGAAATGTAACATATCAAAACTTATGAGATAAAGCAAAAGCAGTTCTAAGAGGGGAAGTTTATTGCAATAAACACAAGAATACATCAAGAAAGAAGAAAGATATCAAACAACCTAAAGTTACACCCCAAGAAACTAGACAAAGAAGAAAAACGAAGGCAAAAATTAGTAGAAAGAAGGGAACAATACATATCAGATTAGAAATAAATGAATTTAAAACTAGAAAAAATATAAGATCAACAAAACAAAGTGTTGGTTTTTTGAAAAATAAACAAAATTGATGAAGTGTTAACTAGACTAAGAAAAAAGAGAAAACACTCAAATGAATAAAATCAGAAATGAAAGAGGAGACACTACCTCTCTCATACCACATATATACAAATAATCATAAGACACTACTATAAACAACTTAATGGCAACAAATTGGATAACCTATAAGAAATGGATACATTCCTAAACACATGCAACCTGCCAAGACTGAATAACAAAGAAATAGAAAAAATATGAACAGACTAATAATGAGTAAGATTTAAACTGTAATCAAATCCCACCCACCAAACGAAAGCCCAGGACCAGACGGTTTCACTGTTGAATTTTACCAAACATTTGAAGAACAAATAGCAATCCTTTTCAAACTTTTCTTAAAAATTGAGTAAGAGGGACTACTTCCAAACTTATTTTATGATGCCAGCATTACCCTGATGCCAAAGCTAGACACGAACGCTACAAGAAAAGAAAACTATAGGTCACTATCCTTGATAAACATATATGAAAAATCCTCAACAAAATACTATCAAATCAAATTCAACAGCACATTAAACACCATGATCAAATAAGATTTATCATTGGAATGCAAGGATGGATCAACATACACACATCTAAAAAGGTCATACACATTAATAGAATGAAGGACAAAAATCATATGATCATCTCAATATATGTAGAAAAAGCATTTGACAAAATTCCACATTTTTTAATGATAAAAACGCTCAGCAAAATAGATATAGAACAAATGTATCTCAGTACAGTAGTGGCCATACATGACAAGCCCACAGCTAATACCAAACTTAATGTCAAAAAGCTGAAAGATTTCCTTCTAAGGTTAGAAACAAGAGTAGGATGCTGACATGGTTGGATGTGTCCCCATCCAAATCTTATCTTGAATTGTAGTTCGCATAGCCTCCACATGTCATGGGAGGGACTTAGTGGGAGGTAATTGAGTCATGGGGGCAGTTATCTCCATGCTGTTCTTGCAACAGTGAGTTCTCACAAGATTTGATGGTTTTTAAGGAACTTGGCCCCCTTTGCACTGCACTTCTCCTTGCTGCTGCCACGTAAAGAAGGACTTGTTTGCTCCCCCTTTTCTGCTATGATTGTAAGTTTCCTGAGGCCTCTAAAGCCATGCTGAACTGTGAGTCAATTAAACCTCTTTCCTTTATAAATTATCCAGTCTTGCATATGTCTTTATTAGCAGTATGAGAATGAACTAATACAGATTGCCCATTATCATTTCTATTCAACATGTCACTGCAAGTCCTAGCCAGAATAATTAGGCAGGCAAAATAAATAAAAGGCATTCAAATTGGAAAGGAAGAAGTTAAATTGTCCTTATTTGCAGATGACCTGATCTTATATATAGAAAATCCTAAAGACTCCACCAAAAAACCCTGCTAGAACTGATAAACAAATTCAGTAGTGGCAGGATACAAATGCAACATACAAAACTCAGTTGCATTTCTATACACTAACAATGAACTCTCTGAAAAACACATTAAAAAATCCAATTTACAATCAATTTACAGTAACTACAATAAAACACATAAGAATAAATTACTAAGGAGGTGAAATGTGTACACTGAAAACTCTAAGATACTGATGAGAGAAACTGGAGAACAAAGAAATGGAAAGATACCCCATGTTCATGGATTGGATAAATGAATATTGTTAAAATGATCAGTCTACTCAAAGTCCCCTAAAGATTCAGTGCAATTCCTATAAAAATTCCAATGGCAGCCAGGTGTGGTGGCTCATGCCTGTAATCCCAGCACTTTGGGAGGCCGAGGTGGGTGGATCACCTGATGTCAGGAGTTCAAGACCAGCCTGACCAACATGGTGAAACCCTATCTCTACTAAACACACAAAAAATTAGCCAGACATGGTGGCACATCCCTGTAATCCCAGCTACTTGGGAGGCTGAGGCAGGATAATTGCTTCAGCCCATTAGGTGGAGGTTGTAGCGAGCTGAGATTGCTCCATTACACTCCAGCCTGGGCAACAAGAGCAAAACTTTGTTCTTAAAAAAAAAAATTCAATGGCATTTTTTGAGAAATAGAAAAACAATTTAAAAGTTTGTATGGAAGCACGAAAGACTCCAACTAGCCAAAGCAATTTTAAGAAAAAAGATCAAAGCTGAAAGCATCACACTACCTGATTCAATATGTACAACAAAGCTATATTAATCAAAAACAGCATGGTACTTGCATAAAATAGACATGTAGAAAAATGGAACAAAATAGGAGCTCGGATCCAGGCATTTATGGTCAATTGATTTTCAACAAAGGTGCCAAGAATATGCAATGGGGAAAGGACATCTATCTTTTTAATAAATGGTGTTGGGACAACTGGATATCCACATGCAGAAGAATGAAATTTGACCCTATCTCATACCATATTAAAAATTTACTCAAAATTGACTAAATGCTGAAATTGAATACTCATGGTTATAAAAATACTAGAAGAAAATATAGAGTTTCATGACATTGGTCTGAGCAAATATTTTTTGGGTATAATACCAGAAGCACAATCACAAAAGCAAAAAGAATTGGGATTACATCAAACTAAAAAGCTTCCACATAGGCAAGGAAACAATCAAGAGAGTGAAGAGACAACCTACAGAATGGGAGAAAATATTTGCAAACCATATATCTGTTAAGGGTTATTATACAAAATACATAAGGAGCTCTAACAACTCAAGAGTTTAAAAAAAGGTTTTTTTAATGGGCAAAGGACCTTAATAAACTTTTCTTAAGGGAACACGTGGAAATGGCTAAGAGGTTTGTGAAAAAATGCTCTGCCTCAGAAATGATTAAGAAAATGCAAATTAAAACCAGAATGAATATCACCACATACTGGTTAGAATGGCTATTATCAAAAAGACAAAAGATAACAAATGTTGGTGAGGATGTGCAGAAAAAGGAAACTTTGTACACTGTTGGGGGGAATATAAATTGCTTTAATCACTAAGAAAAACAGTATGCAATGTCCTCAAAAAAACACTAAACATAGAACTACCCATATGATCCACAAATTCCACTACTGAACATATATTCGAAAGATATGAAATCAGTAGATGCTCCCAGAGTTATGCTGGGACTACATCTCCATAAACCTACCATAAATTGAACATATCATAAGCCAAAAACGCATTTAATACTTCAATAAACCCATTGAAAATCATAAGTCTAACCATAATAAATCAGGGACTATTTGGTATACGGAAGAGATATCTGCCAGCAGTATTCGCAATAGTCAAGATACAGAAACAACCTAAGTGTCCAGTGGATGAATGGGTAAGAAAAATATATACACAGTGAAATACAGCTACACATTGAACATATTATCTAGCCTTTGAAAAGAGAGAAATCCTGTCATTTGCAACCACAACCACGAACCTGGAGAATATTACGTTATGTAAAATGACACAGGCATGGAAAGACAAATATTACATCTCACTTATATGTAGGGTGTAAAAATGTTGAGTTTACAGAAGTTGAGAGTATATTGTGGTAACAGAGGCTGGGGCTGTGGGGAAAAGGATTGGGGAGATGTTGGTCAAAGGATACAAAGTTTCGGTTAAATAGGAGAAATATATTAAGAGAGCTATTATACAACATGATTAATATAGTTAATAATGTATTCTTAAAAATTACTGAGAGAATAGATTCTGTGTTATCACCACAAAAATGATAAATATGTGAAGTCACAGTTATGCTAATTAGCTCTATTTAGCCTTTTCACATACGTGTAACATATTTCAAAACAACATGTACATAATAAATACATCCAGTTTTTAATTTGGTAATTTTAAAAAGTGGTTACAATGGAAAAACAGCAATCAACCAACCAAACAAACAAATGTATAGCATCGGAATAAGAAAGGAAAAGAAATAGGCAAGGTAAGCAATAATTACTTTCTTCATCACAGGGCAATGGGCTGGGCGTCTCCCTTCCAGCATCTCCATTATTCACTTGGACAGCGGCTTGTTTGCAGGACTCTGGAGATAAATGAGATCACAGTTGAGATCCATTGGGGCCTTGCTCTGTCCTATTTCCATTTTGTTAGACTTCACCCTGCTTCTCCTTTCTTTTTATGTTTCTACCTATGCCCCCGTCTGCATATATTGCTGCATGAAGGTGTTTGCACTTCACTGATTCCTGGCCAATCTCTCTTTTCTTTTGCCTTCTGTTTCTGTCTCTTTTCTTTAGTGAGGCTATGCAACTTTTCCCCTTTCTCTTTAGTTTTTCTCTTGTAGCTTTCTTCCTTCAGGTCTTTGTCATCAGTGTGCCAGTGTATCAGGCTCATCAGTATACCAGGCTCTCTCTGTGTCTGTGTGATTTTCCCCTGCTTGTTAAACAGGTGTCTCTTTACATTGTGCATTAGACTCTTCCTCTGCTGCCAGCCAGGGCCCCTTGGCTCCTCCCCATGCATGCAAACCCAGTCGGTCTTACCTGCTGGCTCAGCCTTTTGGGCATATTGTTTATTTGTTTGTTGGCTTCCTAGTGCATCATTTTTGTCACTGGTTGTATCTTTTCTCTTTGCATATATCTGTTCTGTTTCACAGGGGTGCTCTGAGAGTCCGTTTTCAGGTGGGGTTGTACCTAAACCATGTTTTGATTTACAGGTATTTTATTTGTCCCCTGCTGCCCGTCACTCCCCTCCAACCACCACAGCATGGGCCACTGCTGGATGTAAGATCAAGGCACCAAGGCAACAGTCAGATTCAAGCAGATGCAGGCAGAAAATGGTGATGCAGGCAGAAAATGGTGAAGCAGGCACATGGGTAAAACGATCAGGCTCAGGGCAGCAGGAACCAGCAGCAAGTGTGCTTAAGAGGTGTGGGAGGAAGAAACCCTCCTAGGGAACCTAGAGGATAAGGATTGTTATTTAAATCCCAGAAATGGAAAAACTGTCGATGCAAAAACCGAAAATCTGGTCAATCATTAACACAAAGGGGCAATCCCACAGCACATTCCAGAATGGGGCAAGAATAGCAAAGGCTCAAAGAGTAGTAAACAGGAACAAACCATCGTAAGACGGGGAACCCGAACGTGTCCAGGTCAGGCTTCGAAAAGGGTTTTCACCAGTTCCTGGCAGAAAGAAATTAGTTTATTTCAGAAATTGAGGTATGGATCTTGCCATTTCTCCCCTAATCTCTTTGTGGTCTCTGTAATGTAGAAGTTAAAGACCCCTCCTTAGTCACAATGCAGAGCCCATCTGGAGCTGGCAGATGCCACCTAATTACTGAAGTCAGACTCCAGCCTCGACAGTAGGGTGCTGGGTCAGCTGCACCCCTGGCTGACAGGGGCCTTGACCAGAAGATCCCATTGAATGTCCTCTGTGATACACTCTGGTAACTGGCAATGGCAAAGTGAACCTGCCTTTGTCCCCAGAGCTACCCTGCCCAGGGCCCTTAGCTCAGTTTCTTCGAAGTCCTGGTTGCCTTGTGCCCACCCCCTTTTACAACACACCCTCCATCTCCACACCTGTTCACTCTTTCTCATTGGCTTTTCCATGAGGACTCAGTGTCCGAGCAGCCTCTACTTCCTCCAGCTTTTAGTATTCTTTTTTCTGGATCTTTTTGTCTGCAAATATTTTTCCATTTTTTTTTCATTTTTCTGTTTTTATTTTTTTAGATTCCCTGGATAGCACAGAGGTAGGAATGCAGGCTCTGGGGTAGTACACCTTGGTTTTTCCTTGTTCATCTGACCCTAGGTAAACTCTACTTGTGGTATCTCTGGATTTCAGTTACCTTATCTTAGCTGCAAAATGAGAATGTAAGTAATACTAATCTCCAATGGCTGTCATAAGCATTAAACCAGCTCTCACAAAGTAGATGTTCAAAGTGAGCTGTTAATGACATGGTTATTTTTGCTGTCTTTTACTCATTTTCGCTGTTTCATTTCCCTTCCTTCATCCTGTAAGTACCTACATCCTCTCCACATCTGCACCGCTTCTTCTCTGAGTCTCTCTACATGACTGTCTTTCTCTCTGACTATTCCTGCTCTTGAACAACATCCTCACATTTAAATTGGTCCCCTCTTTTGCCATCATCAAGTATCTCCTGTGATATGATAAGAAATATACATTTCAGTCTTCATTCCCTGCTCCTGGCCAGAGCTCCTAAAACCACTGAAACATTTGAAGTGATAATGGTGAAAAGAGCATTTTCTGTTAATCATAACAAGCCCCTTTCAACCAACCCTGAGTTTATGTTAATGCGGTAACTTTTGGAAAGCCCTTGATGGGGGTGGTTGCCAGGGGAACTGAACATGAGATTGGAGGGTTGGAACTTTCAGCCCCACCTCTTGACATCCAGGGAGGGGAAAAGAGGGATGGAGGTTAACTTAATCATCAATTGCCAATGATTTGATCAATCCAGACCGTGTAATGGAACGTCCATAAAAAACTGTAAATGACTGGGTTCAGAAATCCTCTGGGTCGGCAAACACATGGAAGTGCCGGGAGGGTGGTGTCCCAGAGAGGGCGGAAGCTCTGTGCTCTTCCCCATGCTTTGCCCTATGCATCTCTTCCACTGGCTGCTCTTGAGTTGTGTCCTTTATAATAAATTGTCAAATATAAGTCAACATTTCCATGAAATCTACTAGGAAAGTATCAAAGCCAACAAAGGGCTTCTGGGAACCTCCACTTTGCAGGCAGTTGGTCAGAAGCACAGGTCACAACCCGAGACTTGCAACTGGCATCTGAAGTAGGGGGCATCCTTATGGGAATGAGCCCTTAACCTGTGGAGTCTGTGTCAAGTCTGGGTAATTAGTGCCAGAACTCAATTAAATTATAAGACATCAGGTGGCGTCTGCAGAGAATTGGAGAACTGATTGGTGTGGGGTGAGCACCGACATGTTTGGTGTCAGAAGTGCTGTGAATAGGACGGTACAGATAAAACAGGAGCATTTCTTTCCCTGAGAGTCTCCTCTTTGATGTTGACCATGGGCCATGGGATGTGGTTCTTAACCCTTTACAACTTCATGCTGATCCCCTACGGGAATTTTTCTAAATCACAATTACTTCTAGGTAGTTGGTGTCTGTAAGTCTGGCCTACTGACACACTTGGCTCTGATTCCTTCATGGTTATTGAATCAATGATGTCTTGTTGTGGCCACCTCTCCAGGACCCTGCATCTGGTTAGGAGCTCATGTAACTCCCTCCTTGACTTCTCCATAGTCCTTCCACGTGTCTTCCCTGATTCACAGTCTCCACTCAGAGCCTTGGATCCCTAACCTCTCTTAGAAACAGTTTTTACTCTGTCATTTTTACCTTGTTCAAGACTAAGTTGCATGTCAGGCCTCTCCTCCCTCTCTTCTCCCTCACTTTCTTGTAAACGCAACTTGTCTTGGATCACTGAAGAGCGGAACAGAGAAGAAGCAATTAGAGATTTACAGGGTACAGGAACAACGGCTGGAAATCATGCTTTTATGAATTTCCAGTCTTTGGGTGGCTCAGAGCTCAGAGGGTTCCACTTGACTTAAACTTCTCCCATCATCCCCCTGGGACAGAAAAGAGAAGACCCTAACAATGAAACCATTATTGTCCTACATAGCAAGAAGACACTCAAGATTTAAGGCTAAGGAGTAATGAAAACATTGTGAGTTGTATTACCCCCAAAATTGTCAGATGGCAGGGTAGGCATATATCAAGCATAAGGAAGACACTGAGGGATTCCCTGGGGAGAAGGTCTCAAGTCCTAGAGAGATTCCATTATAAAAGAGAAAATCAGCCAGGTGCAGTGGTTCACACCTGTAATCACAGCACTTTGGGAGGCTGAGACAGGAGCAGTCCTTGAGCCCAGGATTTTGAGACCAGCCTAGGACACACAGCTAAACCTCATCTATGAAAAGAAAAAATTAGCTGGATGTGGTGGTGCACAACTATGGTGCCAGCTACTCAAGGGGCTGAGGTGGGAGGGTCACTTGAGCCTAGGAGGCTGGGGCTGCAGTGAGCTGAGATTATGCCACTGCACTCCAGCCTTGGCAACAGATCGAAACCCTGTCTCAAAAAGCATAAATAAATAAAAAATAAATGAGAAAACCCCAACAGCTTTAAAGATGCGGCTAGAAAACAGGAGAATTTTGGCTGAATCGGGTCAGGGAGGATGGACAGTTCCCAAATAAACATAACAGAGGACACAGGGGCAGTTTGTGTGGACTTCATGGTCTGAGAGTCAGCAGCATCTCCCTGAGGGTGAGTGGGCTGCTGCACTGGGTGGGGCAGTGGGCAGTGCTGCCCCAGGTGGGCGACAGTGAGCCTCAGTGCAGGTCACCCAAGCATAAGGAGTGCCAGGAACTAACACGTGAGTTGTGGGCGCTGGGGCTAGGAAGGCGGATCCCTGCAGTCCATGGAGAGGAACAGAGCCCCTCAGAATGTGGGCAGTAAAGGTAGCAACATTCCCTCATCCCCACAGCCTGGACCATCCTGGCTACAAACATAACACTGACTCAAAATTTGTGCCTAGGTATTTGATTTCCTTTACTTCTTCTGACTTGAATGATTTGCTCTAGAAATTACTTTATTCTTAATTTAGATAAGGTTAGTATTGACACAAATCAATAAGCCATATACAACTGCTTATACTTCTTTCCTTGTTTATACACCTGTAGTATCTCTTGATTGCCTAGTAAGTAAATCTCGAAGTCCTTAGCTTTAGATTTCAGACCACTCAATATCTTCCTCCAATTGATTTAAGTCAGCTTCTATACTGCTTCTCAGTCTCAGATTTAGCCAAATCTAATTTGTTCTGTTTTTTAGACACACTTTCATGCTTTTATTCCAGTTCCCATAGCATCCACCCTCTTCAGGGCATGTGCCCAGTTTTCTTGTGATATCCCTATCTCCTATTTGGAGAACTGGGTTGAGATCACACTGTGTGGAAATAAAAAGTTTTCTAGGCAAATTAAAAAAAACCCCAACAACTGGAGGACATCTTTACTGTGTACCATTATAATAGTATAAATTATGCATTCTCAGGAAAAAGGTCAAGAATGAAACCTTTAGTTTGGTATGGCAACAAAAATAGTCTCTAGCAGAGTAATCAGTTTTGTCATTATTAATTAATCATTGTTTCACTCTGTGTGGATAAAGGATTAGCAAGACCACTTCTCCTTCACTGAAGGCAAACTTGCCCCACGGTTAACTTTCTTGCTCATATTCTGGAAACCTAATAAAGATAGGCTTTTTGCAATGTTACTAGGTGAAGGCTGCGGTTAGAAATGACCCATGATTGGTTGACTGGGACTATATAGGAACAAAAAATACCTGTGGGGAAGCCATAGTGTGGTCTTCCTTCAATTGATAACTCTTGTAGCTCAGCTTGCCCCTTATGGGGCTCTGAAAGCTGTGACCATCTAATTGTTATAAGAGACATATACTCCCAAAGGCATGTGGTGCTGAGCCAAGGTGGATCCTGCACCCACAGCTAAGTTGTCACTCAGGGAAGGTAGTAGTCAATTTGGTAGACTGATATGTAGATCACTGCAAGGAATCTCACTGAAGAGAAAAAGCTGCCCTGTTGGGATTCTGTTTCTTACTTTACGCTCTTCTAAGTAAACCTGATGCCAGTGTAGCTCTGGCTGTCTTGTGAGCCTAAATGGCCAGTTAAGCAGACCTCCAGGTATTTGTTTTACCACAGCCATATGCCATGAGCTTCGAGAGGACTCATGACATGTATATTTTGTTAACGACTGTATCCCCACTGCCCCACACAATATGTTACACATGTTAGGAGCTCAGTATATGATTATTGAAAAAAATTGGCACTGGAAATCAAAAGGTAGATAATAAACCTAATTACCATTTTCGAAGCTTTTATAAATGTGAATTAAATCAGGGTATTCCTGCAAGTTGACGTCACTGAATAGCGCATCCAGAACTGACAGGTTAAATGTCTTCTCCAGTTCACTGAGGACATTGTACACCACTCTTTGTACAGGGACCAGGTTTCTACAAGAATCTTGAGAATCCTTAAAAAATATTGAATGGAGAAAACATAAATACAGACTTCCAAGTTACAGAAGAGCTTTAGAAAGGAATTCTATGGTTACTGTATTCTAACTCCTCTACAGAGGTATTTTCAAGTAAAGTTTTATATTTTTTACCTATTTGTATGGTCAGTAATGAAGGAAGTAAATTCCTTCTCCATAAAAATACCCACTGATGAGCCTGATCGCTTTACTCTCATTTACATTGGATGTAAAAAGGAGCAACTTTGAAGGATAAAAGTGGGCTCAAAGTCTTTTAATAGCTTGATCCATATGTTTTTGGGATAGGCATAGCAGGCAATTGATGAGTGGCTGTTTTGTTGACTGGACAACCCCTGCTCTTCCCCCAAGACTTATCTGGCCTGAAGGGCTCAAGGAAACCAGGTACTAGTCTCCCCTTGCTGTGAACTTGGCCACAGAGGAAGTATATTCATAGCCAAAGAACACTCACTGCTCTGTATCTCCAACAGGGCCTATGGATGGAATTTACCCATATTCCAAGACTACAAAAGTGTACAAAAAAGGAAAAAAAAGAAAAAAATGTGTTGGAGAAAGTATAACAAGCATCTTCTCACCAATTTGTCCTCTCTAGACACCAATTTCCTATGGGTTTTAATGTTCTCTGATCTAGGTATTTTAAATTGATGTTAATTGAAAGAAAATGCTGTGTTAATTACTATTTCAAGTAAAACACTTAGTTAAAATTATTTTAAGTTTTAGTTTATGTTACAGTGCATGAATTCTACAAAACATTGTACATTAACGGAGAACACCTGTTTCTGTTCCAGTTTCACCAGGTCCATTCACCCCAACTTCAGAGGGCACCACGAAACACCATTTCCTCAGCTGGAAGCAGGACCATCAGTGACCTATGCTTCTCCTCTCCTTTTCTACTTTAAAGGAGCACTTACAGAAATCCTTGAAAAAGTTCCTCACTCGTAGAAGACCTGTCAGTTAGCAAGTTGTAGCCTGAAGTTTGGGTCTAGGATATCAAAGCATAACTTACTTTGGGGCTGGTTTACCAGTTTGTGACATAATAAACTTTACTTACTTCAAACATTTTATCTGTGATGAGTTCACGGTCATGGAGGCCCTCAAGGAATGGAAATGTCTTTTTTATTGCATTTGAAATCTCCACCTTATATCTTTTGAAGTGCTTGAATAGAGTGTCACAGAGAAGCCTCTCATCTACATCCTCGTCTTCTGTTAACACCCTAGGGAAAAAAGGGCACCATGTGAAAATGGTCATCAAGATTCTGAGATGTTTGTGGAGACTGTAAGACTTTACATATAAAGGACATGCTATAAAGAACCAACATATATAAAATAGGTGGTTCTCAGTAGAGGCCGTAATAAATGGAATTGAAGCAACAAAAAAGATGTAATAAAGGAAATGGAGGTTGTGAAAGACTAATATAGAGGATTGAAAATGTTCAGTCTAAACTGAACAAAGCTATTGTAAAGACAACTTCACCTAACTGTATATGGAATCTTTTTTTAAATAAAAATTAAACTCCTACAGAATCTAGATGGTGTAAACAGGTCATCCACAGAGAAATGAAAAAAATGAAATAAAAATAAAATCTAACCTTGAAAATGCATCTTAATTAGCAACTAAGAGAACACAAATCTGAGAAAGATAAAAATAAGATGTCTCTCTCTAATCTGTGGTTGTTAAGAAAGAAATATCATCCCATATCATAAAATTAATTCATAAATAATACAATGCAGTTTAATAATAATAATAATAATTATACCACATTATTGAGAATTTCATGAGAATATCAATGATATCTCATAGAATGTCTGATTCTACTTTCTGTTAATATAAATCTGTCCAAATTATTGTTATATATGGTGAATCGTTTTAGGCATCTGAATTTCAGGAATTGCTGCTGTTTCCTGTGAATGTAGTTTTAAAGTTGAGTCCCTAAGTCTGGTTCTTAGCTGATCACTTTATTGCTCTGATAATGTTTTAATCAACATCTCAGTATTCCTTAGTGTTATGAAAACTTATGAGCCTTTCCTTCCCAACCAGAAGAGAATTATTAGCACTTTCCAGTATCTAACATGAGGTAGAAAACAATAATGGTACATTATTGTTTTGAATTTCTGAAAGAAAAGTTAAAGATCACTAAAATGAAAACAAAGGAATTAGATTCACAATGACAAAGAAAATGGCAGGAAACAATGAGAGGATAAGAGATTTCAGATAAAATCCTGAAGGTGAAAAGTGGTCAGAAAAGTGCTAGTTGCAATAGTAGGTAAAGGATGGATGCTCCCAGAGGTTAGGAAAGCAATCATGGTGCCCTACAGAATTTGTAAGAAACGGTTTCTCAGCCCACAGTGCAATCAAGTTAGAACTCAGAATTCAGAAACTAACTCAGAACCACACAACTTCATGGGAACTGAACAACTGGCTCTTGAATGCTGACTGGATAAACAATGAAATGAAGGCAGATATAAAGATGTTCTTCGAAACCAACGAGAGCGAAGACACAACATACCAGAATCTCTGGGACACATTTAAAGCAGTGTCTAGAGGAAAATATATAGCAATAAATGCCCACATGAGAAGCAAGGAAAGATCTAAAATCAACACCCTATCATCAAAATTGAAAGAGCTAGAGGAGCAAGATCAAAAAAAAAAAAAAAAAAAAAAAAAAAAAAAAAAAAAAAAAAAAAAAAAAAAAAAAAAACTCAAAAGCTAGCAGAAGACAAGAAATAACTAAGATCAGAGCAGAACTGAAGGAGATAGAGACTCAAAAAACCCTTCAAAAATCAATAAATCCAGGAGCTGGTTTTTTAAAAAGATCAACAAAATAGACCACTAGCCAGATTAATAAAAAAGAGAGAATAATTAAATAGATGCAATAAAAAATGATAAAGGGGATATCACCACAGATTCCACAGAAATACAAACCACCAGCAGAGATTACAACAAACAACTCTATGCACATAAACCAGTAAACCTGGAAGAAGTGGATAAATTCCTGGACACTTGCATCCTCCCAAGCCTAAACCAGGAAGAAGTCAAAACCCTGAATAGACCAATAACAAGGGCTAAAGTTGAGGAAGAAATTAATAGCCTACAAACCAAAAAAAACCCAGGTCCAGATGGGTCCACAGCCGAATTTTACCAGACATACAAAGAGGAGCTGGTACCACTCCTTCTGAAACTATTCCAAAGAATCCAAAAAGAAGGAATTCTCCCCAAATCATTCCATGAGACTGACACCATCCTGATACCATAACCCAGCAGAGACTCAACAAGAAAAGAAGACTTCAGGCCAATATCCATGATGAACATAGATGCAAGAATCTTCAATAAAATATTGGCAAACTGATGGCAACAGCACATCAAAAAGCTTATCCATTACGATCAAGTAGGCTTCATCCCAGGGATGCAAGGCTGGTTCAACATTTGCAAGCCTATAAATGTAACTCACCACATAAACAGAATGAAAGACAAAAACCACATGATTATCTCAATAGATGCAGAGAAGGCCTTTGACAAAATTCAACAGCGCTTTATGCTAAAAACTCTCAGTAAACTAGGTATTGATGGAACGTATCTCAAAATAATAAAAGCTATTTATGACAAACCCACAGTCAATATCATACTGAATGGGCAAAAACTGGAAGCATTCCCTTTGAAATCTGGCACTAGACAGGGATGCCCTCTCTCACCACTCCTATTCCATATAGTATTGGAAGTTCTAGACAGAACAATTAAGCAAGAAAAAGAAACAAAGGGTATTCAATTAGGAAAGGAGGGAGCCAAATTTTCTCTATTTGCAGATGACAAGATTATATATTTAGAAGACCCCATTGTCTCAGTCCAAAATCTCCTGAAACTGATAAGCAACTTCAGCAAAGTCTCAGGATACAAAATCAATGTGCAAAAATTGCAAGCATTCCTATACACCAGTAACAGACTTAAAGAGAGCCAAATCAATAACAAACTGCCATTCACAATTGCTACAAAGAGAATAAAATACCTAGGAATACAACGGACAAAGGATGTAAAGGACCTCAAGGAGAACTACAAACCACTGCTCAAGGAAATAAGAGAGAACACAAACAGACGGAGAAACATTCCATGCTCATCGTTAGGAAGAATCAATTTCATGAAAATGGCCATACTGCCCAAAGTAATTTATAGATTCAATGCTATCCCCATCAAACTACCTATGACCTTCTTCACAGAACTGGAAAAAAACACCATAAACTTCATATGGAACCAAAAGAGAGCCTGCATAGCCAAGTCAATTCTAAGCAAAAAGAACAAAGCTAGAGGCATCATGCCACCTGACTTCAAACTATACTACAAGGCTACAATAATCAAAACAGCATGGTACTAGTACCAAAACAGAGATATAGACCAATGGAACAGAACAGAGGCCTTGGAGGCAAGGCCACATGTCTACAACCATCTGATCTTTGACAAACCAGACAAAAACAAGCAATGGGGAAAGGATTCCCTGTTTAATAAATGGTGTTGGGAAAACTGGCTAGCCATGTGCAGAAAGCAGAAACTGGACCCCTTCCTGACACCTTACACTAAAATTAACTCCAGATGGATTAAAGACTTAAACATAAGACCTAACACCATAAAAACCCTAGAAGAAAACCTAGGCAAAACCATTCAGGACATAGGCATAGGCAAGGACTTCATGACTAAAACACCAACAGCATTGGCAACAAAAGCCAAAATAGACAAATGAGATCTAATTAAACTCCAGAGCTTTTGCACAGCAATAGAAACAATGATTAGAGTGAATTGGCAACCAACAGAATGGGAAAAAATTTTTGCAATCCACCCATCTGACAAAGGGCTAATATCCAGAATCTACAAAGAACTAAAACAGACTTGCAAGAAAAAAACAAACAAACCCATTCAAAAGTGGGAAAATGATATGAACAGAAACTTTAAAAGAAGGCATATATGAGATCAACAAACATACGAAAAAATGCTCATCATCACTGGTCATTAGAGAAATGCCAATCAAAATTACATTGAGATACCATCTCACGCCACTTAGAATGGCAATCATTAAAAAATCTGGAGAGAACAGATGCTGGAGAGGATGTGCAGAAATAGGAACACTTTTACACTGTTGGTGGGAGTGTAAATTAGTTCAACCATTGTGTAAGACAGTGTGGAGATTCCTCAAGGACCTAGAAATAGAAATTCCATTTGACCCAGCAATCTCATTTCTGTGTATATATCCAAAGGCTTATAAATCGATCTATTATAAGGACACATGAACATGAATGTTCATTGCAGCACTGTTTACAATAGCAAAGACTTGGAACCAACACAAAGGCCCATTGACGATAGACTGGACAGGGAAAATGTGACACATATACACCATGGAATACTATGCAGCCATAAAAAATTATTTTGTGTCATTTGTAGGGACATGGATGAACCTGGAAACCATCATTCTCAGCAAACTGACACAAGAACAGAAAAACAAACACCGCATGTTCTCACTCATAGGCGGGTGTTGAACAATGAGAACACATGGACACAGAGAGGGGAGCATCACACACTGAGGTCTGTTGGAGGGGAACTGGGGGAGGGTCAGCGAGTGGTGTGAAGTTGGGGAGAGATAATCTGGGGAGAAATGCCAAATATAGGTGATGGGGAGGAAGGCAGAAAACCACATTACTATGTATGTACCTATGCAAAAATCCTGCATGTTCTTCACATGTACCTCAAAACCTAAAATGCAATAAAATATATATATTTTTAAAAAAGAAACAATGGAGATTTGAAGGGAGATACAGAGCCAAAAACTGATGTGTTCTTTGAGAAATGAACAGAACAGTGTATGCCTTACCTGTCAATCCACATGCTGACCACATGCAGCCAGGCAGCCTCTCAGGGGCAACCATTGCTGTCATTTCTTCCATCATATGTTAATACTGCCTGCTACTGGATTTTGTATAAATGGGATAAAACAGATATATGCTTTTGTGTCTGCCTTCTTTTGCTTATCATTCATGTTGATGTGTTGCACAGTAGTTCATTTTTATTGTTGAGTGGTATTCCATTGTGTGAATCTACCACAATCTGCTTATTCATTTTTCTTGTTCATGGTCATTGGAGTTTATTCCACTTTGAGACTAGTATAAATAAAACTGTTGCTCTTGTGCAAGTCCTTTTGTGGCGATATGTTTTCATTTCTCTTGGGCATGGAGTGGAATTGCTGGGTCATTGTTTAAGAGTATATTTAACTATTTTAGAACATGCCAAACTGTTTTTCAAAGACTATCAGAGATAGCCTTTCTAGTTTTAGCCATTCCAGTGTGTGATGGCTCATCTTAGCTTTAATTTGTATTTCTTTAATGATGAAATAATGTCAAGCACAGTTTCATGCATTAATTGGCAAAATCTGTTCAAGTCTTCGGCCCATTTATATTACCTGGTTTTCTTTTATTTAGTAATGGGTAGGTGTATTTAAAATATATTATGAATAGAAGTGTTTTGTCTGATTTACGTACTGTGAATATTTTCATGCAGTATGAAGCTTCCCTTTCATTTTCTTAATTATGCCTTTTGATGGGAAGAAATCTTTAATTTTGATGAAGCCCAATATATTATGTTTTTATGATTAATGACTTTAGTGTACTGTCTAAGAAATATTTACCTACTCCAAGGTCATGAACATATTCAAAAAAATTCACAATATAAGCATGGATTTATATCTGTACTTTTTATGCTGTACCATTGATCTATTTGTCTACCCTTATGCTGACAATATTTTGCCTTAAATATCATGGTTTAACGAGTCTTGAAGCCAATTAGAAAAGATTGTCTTGAATTTTCTAGATTCTTTGCTTTTCCAGATATCTTTTCAAATCAATTTGTCAATTTCTACAAGAAGAGACTTCAGGAATTTTTTGGATTTGAATTGAAGCTACAGATAAATTTGGGGGAGCTGACTATAATATTGAGCTTCCAATCTGTTAACATTGTATATCTCTCCATTTATTTAGATGTCTTTAATTTTACCCAGCACTGCTTATAGTTTTCAGGACAGAAGTCATGTACAACTTTCATTAAATTTATTTCTCTCCAAAAACCTATTGAAATAAAAATTAAATTAAATATTAAAAATAATAAATGTATTCCTAGTTATTTTATTGTTTTGGAGTGACTTTAAGTGATAATGCTTTTCAAATTCCTCTTTACTGTTATATGGAAATATAATTGGTTTGAAACATATTAACCATGAATTTATGGCATTGCTAGATTCCTATATTAGTTCAAGTAAATTATAGATTTCCTTTGTCATTTAAAGAAAATAAGTATATCATCAACAAATAGACTGATTTACTGTTTCTTTCCAAAAAATTTTTTCCTTTATTTGGTGTTATTTCACTGGTTAGGAGTTTGAATACAATGTTGAAGGGAAGTGGTGAGAGTGGACTTCTTTGTCTTATTTCCAATTTTAGGGAAGAAGCACTTAACAGCACGATTAAGAGTGATGTTTGCTATATCTTTATACATATTCCTGCTTCTTTCATTCCTTTCTTCCTTCCATCTTTCCTTCTTTCTTTCCTTTCTAAAAGATTTGAAAATAACTACTAATTGAGTAAAATTAGGCCTTATAAAACTTTATGTAACACTGAAAATAAAAATAAAAAGCAGAGATAGGTTGCATTTTTAGAGAGAGATAAAACAAGGAAAACAATGAGTTGTGAAACATAAAACAGGAAGTCCTAGACAGAGCAATCAGACAAAAGAAAGAAAGAAAGGGCATCCAAATCGGTAAAGAGGAAGTCAAACTATCACTGTTCACTGATGATATGATTGTATCTTAAGATGCAGAATTCAGTAAAGTTTCAGGATACAAAATCATTAGTAGCACTGCTATACACCAGCAATGACCAAGCTGAGAATCAAATCAAATCCCTTTTACAACAGCTGCAAAAAAACAATCAATCAAACAAACAAAAAACACTAAAAAACAAAGCAAACAAAACAAAACAAAAACCGTAGGAATATACTTAACCAAGGAGGTGGAAATCTCTATGAGGAGAACTACAAAACACTGCTGAAAGAAATCATAGATGTTACAAGCAAGTAGAAACACATCCCATGCTCATGGATGGGTAGAATCAATGTGAAAATGATCATACTGCCCAAAAGCAATCTACAGATTCAATGCAATTCCCATCAAAATACCATCATCATTATTCCCTAAACTAGAAAAAAAATCCTAAAATTCATATGGAATCAAAAATGAGCCTGCATTGCCAAAGTAAGACTAAGCAAAAATTCCAGAGTCTATAAATAATTCAAACACATCAGCAAGAAAAAATTGAGATAACCCTATCAAAAAGTGTGCAAAGGATATGAGTAGACAATTCTCAGAAGAAGATATACAAATTGCCAAGAAACATGAAAAAATGTTCAACATCACCAATTATGAGAGAAGTGCAAATCAAGACCACAGTGCGATACCACCTTACTCCTGCAAGAAAGACCATAATCAAAAAATAAAAACATGATAGATGGTGGGGATGTGATGAAAAGGAAACGTTTTTACACTGTTGATGGGAATGTAAGCTAGTACAACTGCTATGGAAAAGAGTATGGAGATTCTTTAAAGAACTATCATTTGATCCAGCAATCCCACTACTGGGTCTCTACCTAGAGGAAATAAATCATTATATGAAAAAGACATTTGTACACACATGTTTATAGCAGCACAACTGGCAATTGAAAAAATATGGAATGAGCCTAAATGCCCATCGATCAACAAGTAGATAAAGAAAATGTGGTCTATATATACCGTGGAGTACTACTCAGCCATAAAAAGGAATGAAATAATGGTGTTCTCTGCATCCTGGATGGAGTTGGAGACCATTATTCTAAGTGAAGTAACTCAGGAATGGAAAACCAAGTATCATGTGTTCCCACTTGTTAGTGAGAGCTAAGCTATGAGAATGCAAAGGCATAAGAATGATACATTGAACCTTGGGGACTCAGGGGGATGGATGAGAGGGGTGTGAGAGATTAAAAAACTACACATTGAGTATCGTTGGGTATAGTATACTCTACTTGGGTGATGGATGTACCAAAATCTCAGAAATCACCACTAATGAACTTATCCATGTAACCAAAACCACCTGTTCCCCAAAAACTATTGAAATAAAATAAAGGTAAAATGGAAAAAATATGAAAAATTATTCAAACAATGTAAAGAAAAAATAATATTTCAATAATATTGCCTTTCAAGTCAATATGAATAATATTGAAAAAGAATCATCAATATCAATATTGATGATATTGAGGTTGATTGGAACCAAAGAGAATCCAACTAAAGACACACTAAGACAAAGTGATACAAAAAAATATTGAAATTGAAAATAGGCAAGTTATGGTATGAAACTGTAAATAAAACAAAAAGCAAGACTGTTTCCATTTAATGTCAAATCAAAATTTAAGAAACAAGTCATGGGACAAATGTTTTATTGTCAAAAACAACCTCTAGTTTTTGACTCTTTACATATAAAAAAATGGACAAAGTATACAGGTGCTGAATAAATTAATAAGAACCATTTATTATATAATCTTGTGACTTAAAAATAGAGAATACATATTTCTCAATATCCTTGAAGTATATATCAATATTGAGCATTATCTTGGCCACAAAAGGAGTCTCAAAAAGTTATAATCACTAGAAGTGAAACAGACTTCATAAAGAAAATAAATTACTTAAGATTTTAGAAAACAAAGGAAAACAAACTGTGTTGGATCAAAGATGAAATAAAACTTGTAGTTAGAGGTTATTTAAAACCAAGAAGAAAGAGAAAACTAATGATAATAAAATTGAATGAAACAAAGAAAGTTCAACTTTAGAAAGTCTCTATAATATTATATCAATAAATAAAAGGAGAAAACATACTTGAATATATTCACAAATGGGTTTAAAAGGGAATTTGAGAAGTCCTAGCAACTATTTTAAAACAATTAAAACTTTTTATGAAATAAAAACTAACACAACATGAAGTCTCTAACATCAGCAAATGTTATAGCAAACATCAACAGTGACTTCTTTTAAATAGAAAATAATATGGGGCTGTCTACCATTGCCACTGTCTTTTATGTGTGCATGTGTGTGTGTGTCTGTGTGTGTGTACACATACACATATTTTAGAAGCTTTAGCTAATGCAATAGGATATGAAAATAAGATAACTGGTATAAATACTAAAATCGTACACAATATTATATTTCTATAATTATATATGTAGAAAACCTAGAGACCTGATAAAATTCATAAGAACTGGAAAAAGAATTTGCTGAGGACTATATATTAGTCTGTTTTCACACCGCTATAAATAACTGCTTGAGACTGGGTAATTTATAAAGGAAAGAGTTTTAACTGACTCACAGTTCAGTGTGGCTGGATAGGCCTCAGGAAACTTACAATCATGGTGGAAGGGGAAGGGGAAGCGAGGCACCTCCTTCACAAGGCAGCAGGAAGGAGAAGTACCAGGTGAAGAGGGAAGAGCCCCTTATAAAACCATCAGATCTTGTGAGAACTCACTCATCATCACTAGAACAGAATGGGGTAAACTGCCCCATGATTCAATTACCTCCACTTGGTCTCTCCCTTGACACCTGGAGATTATGAGCATTACAATTCGAGATGAGATTTTGAGTGGGGACACAGCCAAACCATATGAGACTATGAATAAAAAATAGATATATAAAACTTATAGCTTTTATTTGGAACAGCGTAAGTTGAAAAAAATATTCAGACTCAATAGCAAATACACATGTACATATTTAAGAATATCTGAAAGATATGAGACATATGAAAAAAACTATAAAAATCTTATTGAAGAAAATTAAATAAGATCTAAATAAATCGAGATTATGAAATGCCTCCAATTAGAAAAAAAGGTAATAATTTTAAAACATCCATTCTTCTCAAGTTATTATGTAAGTATGGTGTACTTGCAACCGGAAACCCCATGAAACCTGGATAAAAGCTTCCTGCATTAGTTTGCTAAGGATAATGGCCCCAGCTCCATCCATGTCCCTGCAAAGGACATGATCTCATTCATTTTTTATGGCTGCATAGTATTTCATAGGACATATGTACCATATTTTCTTTATCCAGTCTATCATTGATGGGCAATTAGGTTGATTCCATGTCTTTGCTATTGTGAATAGTGTTGGCTGCATGTTGTAAGTGGGAGCTAAATAATGAGAACACAGGGTCACATGAGGAGGAATAACACACACTGGGGCCTGTTGGTGGGTGGGGGTTGGGAGTAGAGAGAGGATCAGGAAGAAGACCTAGTGAATGCTGGACTTAACACCTGTGTAATGGAATAATCTGTGCAGCAAATCCATGGTGATGGCACACTTTTGCCTATGTAACAAATCTGCACATCCTGCACATGGACCCCTGAACTTAAAATAAAAGTTGGAAAAAAAGCTGAATCAAATAATGCAAATACTTAAATGACAGAACAAATATCTGAGTCAGACAAGAAAAATTTGAGAAGAGAATAGTTGAAGGAAGATTTTTCTTAATAGATTTGAATTGTTTCTAAAAAGCAATACAGATATAAAAGAGTGTAGAAAAGCATTTTCAACATATATGACAAAGAGTTAATATATCTGATATTAATAGGCAAAAAGTATAGTTTATTAATAAAAAGTAACAAACAACCCCTCCAAAATAAACCTGAATAGGCAACTTAAAGAAGAGAAAATGAAAATGTTTAATAAACATATGAATACATAAAAACTAAAACATCAGTGAGAAACCATTGTTCACCCATTAGATGGGCAAACACAAGTTCATTAGTGACACTATGTCACAAGGGAGAAGATTCAGCAGACACTCACTCATCACTGGTGTGAGCATGAATTACTATAGCCTTTTCAGAAAATATTTGGCAACATCTATTAATTTTAAGATATACTACAGACTGACCCAGCAGATCCACTTTTGGAATCTATCCTATAGAAATAAAAAGGCAACATGAACCTTATAAAAACAAGAACTGGGGGACTTTCAGTGCTCCTGATTTCTTCAATAGTAAAAGCCAGATCTTTACACTGTTCAAAGGGTCTGAAATGATACATCCTTTGGTCCTCTCCTTTTGCTCACATCTGTCTGGCCACACTCACCTCTGCTGTTCCTTGACTACACCAGACATTCTCTAGCCTTAGGGACTTGACACTGGCTATTTTCTCTGCTTAGCATAGATGCATATATCTATGTAGTGAACTAACTCCCTCGTCTCTTTTAGATTCTTGCTTCACTATCCCTTCCCAATGAGGCCTGCTTTGACCAACCTATCAAAAAATCAAAATCACAATCCACCTAGCCTGCCCCCATATGCCCAAGCCCATAATCTGCCTCTATTTCTTTTTCCCATGCCCTTACTACCCTCTAACATACTAAATGAATTACTTGTTTATTTATTGTTTATCATATTCTTTATTGTCTCTTTTCTCCCCCCAACAAAAAATATATATATATACTATAAGGGCAGAGATTTTGTCTGTTTTGTCCACTGAATTTTTGCATATCTGACATATACAAGGTGTTCAATAAATATTTGTTGATTAGATGCTCATAAATGCAAAACTTTTTTTGAAGCATTGCTTTTTCCAGCAAAAAACTCTCAGCAACAACACATACTCCTAAACCTGAAAACAACCTAATTGTATATTCAGCTGAATGGTTAAGTACATTGTTGTAAATATACACTATTGAAATATTACATAGCTATTTAATTCTAGTAATTGGGATAGATCATAGTTTTGTTGTTCAACGAAAACATCATGTAGAGATCAATATATTATGATCTCATTTTTATATAAATTAAACTAAAAAAGTCTTTCATTTGTATATAAAATTCAGAATAAATGTTAGGAAAGGCATGGAACCACTATACCCCAGGTGTTAACACTGGCTTAGTGAATAGTTTCAGGGTTCTAACAAGGTCCCTTCAGATCTTTCTTTTGCCATTTTTTAGGTAACATCAGAGAAAAGAAATAATAAACAGAACAAGACTTTTGAGTAAGTATATTTAATATTCCCATAACTTATTCAATGATATTGTTTCTGTAAAACGAGCAACTAGGAAACTTAGAAATTTAAAAGTTGAGTTTGCAAATTCAAAAATAAAGGTAAAAAAATAATAAAACATTTAAAAATAAATTGAACAAACAGAATGTAAGACTTGTATACTGAAAATGGCAAAACATTGCTGAGAGAAATTAAGATCAAAATAAATAAAGATACCCATGTTCATGGATTGAAAGATTCAATATGTTTAACATAGCAATTCTCTCCAAATTCATCTAGAGACTCAATATGATTCCTATCAAAATCCCAAACGGTATTTTGCAGTAACTGATAAGCTGATCCTAAAATTTACATGGAATTGCAAATAACCCAGAATATCCAAAACAGTCTTGAAAAAGAAGAAAAAAGTTGGAAGACTTATACTTTGTAATTTCAACACTTATTATAAAGCTGTATGAATCAAGGCAGTACTAGCATAAAGATATATAATGATAAATAAAACAGAACTGAGAGTACAGAAATAAATTCTCTGTCTTTGGTCAATTGATTTTTAATGAAAATGCCAAGGCAATTAAATGAGGAAAAGATAGTCTTTTCAACAAATAGTGCTAGCACAACTGGATAGACACATGCAAAAATATGAAATTAAACCCTTACCTCATCATATACATAAATCAACTCAAAATAGATCATAGATATAAATGTAAAAACAGGGCTGGCTTTACGAGGATGCATCCTGTGCCGTCACAGAGTCTGTGCTTAGTTTAATGTTCTGCTTTCACTGTTTTGAAAACCTTAATAATTTGGGAACAAGAATCCCTCCAGTTTCATTTTTCACTGGGTTCCCAAATTATGCAGTAGTCTTATAAAACAGCAAAAATGATAAGACTTTTGAAAGAAAATACAGACAAAAATCTTTGTGACTTTAGGTAAGACAAAGAGCTACAACAAAAGCATGATCCTAAAAGAATAAATTGATAAGTTGAAATTTAACAACATTTAAATATTTTGTGCCTCAAATGTACCATAAATAGAAAGAAAAGATTAGTCGCAGTCTGGGAGAAAAATTAACCAATCATATTTTTAATAAACTACTTGTATTCAAATGTGTAAAGAATTCTGACAACTCAATAAAAAGACAACCCAATTAAATATGGGCAAATAGTTTGAATAGATATTTCTCCGAAAGACACATGGAAGATAATAAACATGTGAAAAGATGTTCAATATCATTAGTCATTAGAGAAAAACAAAATCAAACCACAACAAAATACCAAGGTACATCCATTGGAATGGCCACAAAGACATAAAATAACAGGTTTAAACAAAGATGTGGAAAAACTGGAACCCTTACACATTGCTGTAAAATGGTCATTGGAAATAATGTAAGATAATTTTTTTTTTTTTTTT